>NC_062205.1:3000220-3007720 GCF_912470025.1 Vespa velutina
CTTCCTCTTTTCCTCTTTTTTTCCTTTCCGTCTCTTTTTCTTTGTTTTTTTTCTGCTTTTTTTTTGTTCTCTTTTTTTTTTCTCTTTTTTTTTTTGTTCCTTATCTCACCTCCATCTCATCAATTATACACCTATACCTACCTGTCTCCTATAATTTTTTACGTGGCCTTAATAATCATCTCCTCTTATGCATATTGATATATGCATAATCATACGATATAAATCATAATACATTAATTTTAGAAATAACGAGTATGATTTTAATAATCTTGTTGAAAAGGTTAATAAGATATTAAAATATTTAGTAAATGATTTTTAAGATAGAAAAAAAAACATGCCTGACCAATTGGGATTTATTACTCGTTCCCCGTGACCGATCGTCACTTAAACCTTTTTCCCTTTAAACCTATACCTTTCTACCTTTATCTTTTCTAACACAAGCTATGCCTACGTAAAATACCAGAACGTAACGAGTCCTTTATTATTTTTCTGATTACGTAGAAATTTTTTGAATAGTACTAAGACGACCTCACAAATGCTACCCAATTCGTTAAGGTTTCTATAACAGCAAGATAGGTTAAGTCTTGGTTTACCGCCAATTTTAAATGAGATGGAACGATCTTTCCATCCATCATTTCTATACCATATTTTTCTTTTTGACAATGATTGATAAAGAAAAATTTTTTAATTCTTCGATCTTTCATTATCATTATCATCCTAGAATCGGGATTCTAGTTTAATTAAAAGGATATTATAAATATTTCCTTTCTCTCTTTCTCTCCCTCTGTTCTATCGTACACGTAAATATTTATAGTTAAAAGAATTACAAGACGAATCTCTTACACGCTCAATAGAATAGAATGATACCTTTTGAACTCGCATTAGGAAACTCAGATTACGGGACTCTCATAAAATTCTCTCGATGGTGGCTCGATACAATCGTACAAATAAAATTCTTGGTCGAACGATTTCGATAATCGCATCTCATTCGCATATGGTTTTCTCAAATGATTTCTCTTTCCATTCTTTCCTTTCTTCCTATCTTCTTCTTCGAAGCATAGTGTCCTTTGAAATTCTAATAATAGGTCAAATATAAATCACGTTGGGGAAAAATTTATGAATGAGTAAGGTGAAGTGTCGAAGGAGACATCTATGAAGAAAGGTTACTTATCGATAACACAGGAGGACGATTCGAAAGCGTTTGTTTTTTTAAATCTCATTGGACGGAAGCTAACAAACGAAAACTAATCGCATTGAAATCGCTGTGCCAAACAATGCCGTGGCGTAATAATCGCATTAGGATCGTAAAAATTTTTTAACAGGTCCCTCCTTCCTTGCCCTCTCACCATTCCCTTTTGCTCTTCCTATTCCCTCTGTCAATTATTTCCACTTCGACATTAGAAAAGAATAGTAATAACTAACCGTGAGTGTCTAACGAAAGCTCCTACGATTTTTCACGGGTCTCTGGACTCTGCCAAATATGCTACTACCTATACATAAGAAAGAAAGAGAGAGAGAGAGAGAGAGAGAGCGAGAGAGAGAGAGAGAGAGAGAGAAAAAGAGAGAACAAATTCTCTATGATTCCTTGCGTTTTCTCGATGGTAGAACCGTTAAGTGATCCCTCTCTCTCTTTCTCTCTCTTTCTCTTTCTCTTTGGAAAGTAGAGTTCAGTAACAATTTAGTTTCGATCGGCAACTTTTCGAAATAATAATAATAATAATAATAATAATAATAATAATAATAAAAACAAAGTAATAATAATAATAAATAAATTATCACGAGATATTCCGATATATTCTTATCCCCATCATCGGAGTCCGTCCGTCCGTCCGTCCGTCGATCGTTCCCTGTAAGAAACCTAAGGGAGAGTTCAGAGATATATATTATAATATACTTCGTATAGACGAGACCGCATCGTTTCTCCTTGTTTTTCTTCGATTAATCGAGATTGAAAAAAGCGGTTTGCCGCGGTCGTCGCGCGAATAACCGGTGAGTAGTAGTAGTAGTAGTAGTAGTAGTAGTAGTCGAAGTACTCGCTATAAACGACTTGCACCTCAAGAAGTAGCAATGCGAAACAGGACAGCTCGGGGCCGCGGCTAGTGGCACACCATCTTTCTCTCTCTCCCTCTATCTCTCTCTCTCTCTCTCTCTCTACCTCTCTCTATCTCTCTCTCTTTCTCTCTATCTCTCTCTCTCTCTCTGTCTCTGTCTCTGTTCTCTGCTCTCGTTCTCCTTCGCCTTGTCTCGTCCCACGAAAGATCTATTTCTCTCTCCTCGGCCTTTTACCATCCTCGCTCGATTCAGGGTCGTACGGACGATCAAGTTCAACGCCAACGACGATGCACCGCAGCACTCCTCTCTTCTCCGCCCTTGTCCTTACTATCGTATTTATCCTTCGGCCCACGTTCGAGCTCCCATTTTTATCGGCCTCGACCTACGTTAAAATCAATTTTCTTTCGTGCGCTCTCCTTTTTATTTTCATTCGTTTAAACTACCATAAACGTGACCTTTAATTCGGATCGTTAAAATCATTCGGAATATTATATGTGTTTTGTATGTTAAAAAAAAAAAAGAAAAAAAAGAGAAAAAGTGAGAAGGAGAAAAGTACTTTTGGCTTATGCCCTTGAACAAAATGATTCTATTGTGATCGTTTAGAGAAAGAGAGAGAGAGAGAGAGAGAGAGAGAGAGAGAGAGAGAGAGAAATAGACAGGGTTATTTCTTAAGATCCTTTATATTCTTCTTTCTTTTTCTTTTTTTTTTTTTCTTTTTTTTTTTTTTATTTTTTTATTCGTCTATAGTAAAACCTTTTCTCCTCAGGTACGAAAATAGAAATATCTATTATCTATTCTTTTCTAATTTTAGTTAAAAAAAAAAAAAAAAGAAAAAAGAAAAGAGAAAACGAACATTATTGTTCATAGTCGAAATGACTACGTTTTGTTTGATTTTATTTTATTTTATTTTATTTCTTTTGTTAAATTTCACAATTGCATGTAAAAGTAATGAATCTTTCGAATAAAGGTCATTAATATTTATATGTGTGTGTGTGTGTATATATATATATATATATATTCTTTTTTTAAAATTTTAACGTAATCGTTACGAAAGACGAAAAAGAAGAAAGAATATTAGAAATATTTAATATATTCTAAAAACACGATTTGGATTCATGTAAGATCCACATTGTATCACGCAAGCGCACGCTCGTACACATATTTAAAAGAAAAAAAAGAAGAAAAAAAAAAAAAAGAAAACAAAAAAGAATAAGAATGCTGAATAATCCGAGAGTGATTTACTAGCCACGCAAAACCGTTCACGCGTGCCGAGTATGAAGAGTTTGAGAAATAGGTGTAGAACGGTTTTGCAGGTCGCGGCGTAAGTCGTCCATCGAGGGCATAGCGAGAGGAGGATCAAGAAGGGTGGGGATAGAAAAGAAAAGAAAGAGAGAGAGAGAGAGAGAGAGAGAGAAATTACTTTTTCCATTTTTCTTTCGCGGCACTGCTCTAACAATTTCCATAAGCGAGTCGCGCGCTTCTTTTTATTCCACCGTGTATTTCCTTCCTTCTTTTCATTTTTCATAGCTCTCAACTCATACAAACACGGGATTATCCATGATCCATTTTAAGTGGGGATCGTATAATAAACAATCATCAGATTATATACTATTACTCGTATTAATTCAAATAACGATCGTATAGGTTATATACGCGCACACACACACACACACACACACACACAAACACCCGTTCATGTAATTATGAAAGAAATTCTAATTTTCTATTATATTAGATATTGATTTTTATCGACGTCAAGGTAAAAACATTTTAATCCTAATGATTATATTTACATACAATGTATTTTAACGCGTTAATGATTCTTTTTCTGTTTTCATTTTTTCTTTTCTTTTTCCTTTTTTTTTTTAACTCATTTCTCCCATTTTCTAAAGAATTTAAGAAAAATTTATAATCAGACGATTTCTAGGAACAGTTTTGATAGAGGAAGTTGTCGGGTCCTTTCGTTCGAAGGGGTCATCGAGGGGTCACTACTGGTTCTTATTAAGAAAAAGAAAGATAGAGAGAGAGAGAGAGGGGGGGGGAGAGAGATGGGGACAAGATGGTAAAAGAGAGACGGAAAAAGAGAGGAAGAAAGAGGAGAAAGGAACCAGTGGTGGGCGTTTTCTAAACGAGTGCAGCTGCTCGCTGTTGTCCTCGTCGTCGTCTTCTTCAGGGTACTGCACGCGTACTCAAATGCACGTTGCATGCTCGGCCAACGCAACTCTTTGCTTTTTGTTGGGCGAACCACGTACATACATACATACATACATACATACATACGTACGTACATACATACATACATACATACATGCATGCATGCATACATACATACATACATACTTATGTAGATCGTATCTCGGTTACGAAGGAAAACTACGAGTCACGGATTTGTGTCAACGACGCGCATCTGTTTTCGGGACTACGAAACTTTCTTAGCCCGGGGTTACATAAGACATAAAAAGGAATCGTTCTGAAATCGAGAGCATTCATCGAGTGATTCGAGGTGAAATCGATTGAGTGGGAGTTCTCTACTGACACGATTTCTCCTTCTCTTCGATTTATGTAAGATGAGGATAGATTGATCGATCGATCTATCTATCTATCTATCTATCTATTCCTTCATCGTTGCATAATATCATCTTGCCTTTGTTAAAGTTAAAATATTTCAATAATCGTGAGACACATACATACAGAGAGACGCGCACACAGTTATATCAATAGTAACAGGAAGAAGGATCTCGTAGTTGTGTAGTGGCTCTTGGCTACTACTTGCCAATGGTCGAGGATACTGATGCTGCTGATGATGATGATGGTGATGATGACAACGACAAGGATGATAATGATGATGATGATGATGATTATTATTATGGCGGTGATGGTGATGATGTTGCAGGTTCAGTGACATCACGCACGCATGTGCGTGACGCGGTGTGCGCACCGTTATACCCATAGCCTGCCCCATAGCACCTACTGCGGAAGCAGAGCCATATAAGCGTCCGTCGTGAGTACACACGCACGACTACTATCTAATGTTGGACAATATTTAATTCAATTAAATATTCTCTTATGATTGAACATTATTTATTATTTTACATATGAATGAGGAAAGAATGATTATTGACGATAACAAAAGATAATGTATTACGATGATATCAGAAATTTTCTATTAAAAATTTTGGATCAAACGTTACGAAAGAAGCATTGGTAAATACGTGTCCGATGACGTGATAACCGGAACCGAGATCAGTTAGCATTTTATAAAAGTAAAGAAGGAACAAAAAAAAAAAAGAAGAAGAAGAAACGATCAGCAACCGGTCGGTCGCTGCTTCAGTGCCAAGGACGGAACTAGACAATGAAACGTTCGTTGCTGGGAAGCAACCAACGGATTCCATATAATAATTTCCTACTACTATCATTTAACATTTTTATCGTTCCAACGTGTATCAAGATGTTACACCCAAAGATATAACCGTAATGACGAACAGCGAATTTTACGTGTGAAAAATATCGAAGGTGTTATAAAATAGAAATATTTCTTCGATTTGATTATTCATATTAACCAAGTATAATACTTAACTGTTATATAACAGGTAGATCTGTCCATAAAGTTTCAGTCATCTAACATCGACTCATCAAGAATAAGATTTGACGTCGTAAAACGGACGACGAATGTATACCTTTATATTCTACGAGAGATAGATAGAGACAGAGAGAAAAAGAGAGAGAGAGAGAGAGAGAGGGATAGGGGAGAGGGGCGGGGAGGCAGAGGACATTAAGCTTGGCATAAATTACCTTGACTCGCATAAATTTCCAGAAACTTTATTACTTTACACGTTTTGTCATTGATTAAACGCTGCTGTATTATCTTGCACGTTCATTATAATAATAATAATAATTATTATTATTATTATTATTATTATATTCAAGCAAATTAAAAAGGAAACGGAAGTTCATGTTTCTTTGTAAATGGTATAGAATATATATATATATATATATATATATATATATATATACTCTCTTAGAAGGTCGATGTTCGTCAAACGATTAAATATAAATGTCACGCGATGACTGAAAATCTATAGGGTTATATACCTATACGTTTAGCATATAAACCGTCGTTTATCGTTCAGGTTGTTAGCCGATTTCAAGGAAAAAGATAGACGGAAGATGACCTCCAAGTGTCGAGCATTATGCTCGAGGTCCGTTCGAGAGTTCGCGGTAACTTACGTACCGATCGAACAATGTGTATGGTAGGGGAAAAAGAAAAAGGAGAGTCTAAAGAATCCGTCTTCTGTCGAGATACATTACGATTTGATTCGCTTTATTCGATCATAAAATGGCTTTTGTTCTATCGGGATATAAACTTCGATCTCATTTCGCACAGTGTCTAATATGGAATAGTACTCAAGAAGGAGAAACAAAAGAGAAAAAGAGAGAGAGAGAGAGAGAGGACAACGGAAGTCGATCGGCGTAGTACTCGTAATGGGGCAGCCATAAAATCATGAAAATAAGTTATCGCCTCAATGATGATAATGATGATTGTAGAGATGAGAGACAGAGAGAGAGAGATGTAATATAGCACAAATCACGGAGAAAGTATAATACGAGTTTATGCGTTTATGAGGCAATAAATGGTTCAGAAGAAAGAAAAAGAAACAAAAAAAAAAAAAAAATATATATATATATATACGAGAAAAGAAAAGAAAAGAAAAGAAAAGAAAAGAAAAGAAAAAAAGCATCTTTCATCCTTTCCAAGTTCAGAGAAGAACTAAATGCCAGAAGTTCGGCCAGACGGCTCATGTTGTCGGTAGTAAGGGCGATGAGATCGGCCTCGAAGGGCAAAAGGGTTTGCCTAGGCCAACGTGGAAGGGTTTAACGTCCCACTCCAGACCCGTCTCGCTTTCGAATTATTACCAACGCCGCCATTACCATCGTGGCAACGTTTACGAGGATTCGGTTTTTCTTTCTTTCTTTTTTTTTTTTTTTTTTTTCTTTCTTTTTTTGCCGAAAAATATCGAATATCCTTTTCGTTTCCACGAAATCCTCAGGATATTCCAATCGACGGAAAGAACTTCCGGTTATGGAAGCGAGAGAGAGAAAGAGTGTAGGGAAGTTTCTCATTATTAGCACGACTATCGTCGAATTTCAGTCATGTAAGCAAACGCACGAGGAGATTTCTCATGGTTCACGAGGACATTGGCCATATCGCAAATCAATGAACGTTTTTTCTTCTTTTTTTTCTTTTTTTTCTTTTTTTTTTTTCTTTCTTTCCGTTCTTACCGCGCGAAAACGCGTAAAACTAGAAATGTCCGTCAGGTTCGATGAACTCCGGTGGCGCGTGGCAATCAATTTTTTTTATCGTTTGCGAAAATCTTAAGAAAGGGAGAGGAAGAGGGGAGAGGGTAAGGGAGAGGAGAGAGGAGAAGGTGGAAGGAGGCCAGCAGAGGC
>NC_062205.1:3012720-3022720 GCF_912470025.1 Vespa velutina
AAGGAAATCGATTTTTCATAATGACACTTGTCTAGATGGGTTTCATTAGCAGGCTAAATGAAAACGATAATGGTAGCGAAAGAAAGATAGAGATAGATGGATAGAGAAAAAGAAAGAGAGAGAGAGAGAGAGAGAGAGAAGATCGTTCGGTTCATTCGACACGCAGGAGGTTCATGGCTCGATCAACCGGTACATCATCACTACCGTATCTTTCTCTATCTCTCTTTCTTGTTCTCGAAGCGGTCGTGAGAAAAAAGGACTAGGCTGACCGGGTAGCCGGCCGATTGACTAGGTCAGTAACTTACGGGTAGAGGAGCGTAGGAGCGACGCGCAGGAGCGCCGTAGGAGGCGCTAAGCCAGCCACCGGACGGTGAATCTTTCCCCGAGTGTGACCTAGCCGCTAGCGGTAGAACGTGGTCCCCCACAGCAAACCGGTGGCGGAGAAGAGGGGCCCCGTGGAAAGGGAAGAGAACGCGGAAGAGCGTCCGAGAGAGAGAAAGAGAGAGAGAGAGAGAGAGATATCTTTGAGACTAGGTCGCTCGGTCGTACTACTGTTGCACTACTATTTCGCCGTATAACTACAACGAGTTTGCCATCTTGAAACTTTTCTCCTTCTATCTCTTTTCCTATCAGGTCATCTAGCTATCCAGCGAAAGCCCTGAAATCGTTAACGGTGACGAGGCCACGACCGAATGCCTCCACGTCGTTTTCTTCGATTTTCTTTTCTTCTTTTTCTTTCTTTCTTTTTTTCCCCAAATTAAGACTTCTCCCCTCTCATTTCAAATCGTCATTTCCGTTCTTAAAATTTGATCTCTCAAACAAAATGAATTAAAGAGAAAGAGAGAGAGAGAGAGAGAGAGAGAGAGAGAGAGAAATCTATTTGTGTAGCTGGCCGCGACATAATAAAATTTCCATCGAAGCAAAATATAGTAGTCGCATACTGAAAACGTTATCGGTGACATTAAAATATATCTTTTAGGAGATTCGAGATTATAATAGATACTTTTTCAAATAGTGGATGTTCCCCTTTAAATCTTTTCGCGTGGAAGTGAAACGCGGTGGAATCGCTTACGGCCGCGCGTCCGACGATTTTTCCGGAGGGTTGAAAGCAGGCGAGCGGTGCATTAACCCTCCGGTCGTCGACCCCCGAGCCAGTTACGTCACGTGGCTGCTGCTCCCCCGCCAATGCTTCCCCTCCTTCTCCTCCTCCCCTTCTCCTCCTCCTCCTCCCTCTCCTCCTTCCTCCTTACCCCCTCAACCATCTCGTCCCCTCCGCCATCTCTCCATTTCTTTCGCTCCCTCTTTCTCCGCGAACACAGCGTCATTTTTGATGTCGTAACGAGTCGTGATCTCATTTTCATTTGATTGCGCGGGTATTTCGGTGCTCTCGCTTGAGGTTACTGACCCCGGTGCATCTACTTTAGAATCGGGTCAGTCGCTTATTATCGTGGTAGGTGTTCTAGCTCGCAGCACCACCACCATCACGGGTATTTCTCTCACTCTCTCTCTCTCTCTCTCTCTCTCTCTCTCTCTCTCTCTCTCTCTCTCTAATGCTCGATACCTAGAGATAACAGATAACTCTTGGTTATCCGGTCAACTCTAACGCGAACCAATGGTGAATTCAATAAAGATATGATTCGCGTTAGATGTTATTATATATCTACAGAAAGGTGTTCATGTTCCATACGACAAGAGAAAGTTTGATATTGGTAGACATTTAGATATCTTTTTCTAGACTTTCCAAATGCTAGGAGTTTATAGTGATACCGAGATCTTTCCAATCTAACGTCAGGATCATTGACGACGATACGACGACAATGATGACAATGATGTTGTTGATAATGATGATGATGATGATGATGATGATGATGATGATGGAAATATGGGTGGATTTTGAGTGGTGTAGGGCTGTACATCACTATCAGCTTCGAGAAAGAGAGTGAGAGGTGGGGTGCGGTGAGAAAGAGAGAGAGAGAGAGAGAGAGAAAGAAAGAAAGAAAGAGAGGTGGAGCGGGCGAACGACCGGGCGGGCAGGCAGGCGGGCAAGCGGGCGGGCGGTCGTGCGGGCAAACGAGCGAGCGGTTAATGCCCTCTGTGCACAAGTTCTGTGGCGGAGAGTGTCGCGAGCGGAGTGACGCGCGTGTGCGCATGCGCGCGAGTTACGTACGTCACCGTTACTCCGTTTGCTCTCTCTCTCTCTCTCTCTCTCTCTCTCTCTCTCTCTCTCTTTCTCTCAACTCTTCCCTTCCGAAAGCAACTTCTCCTCCATGCACCACCTCCAGTACCTCCTTGGAGAGTCGACTAGCTCTTTCTTTCTCTATCTCTCTCTCTCTCTCTCTCTCTCTCTCTCTCTCTTTTCTTTCTCGAACCGTATCCCTACTCCTCGATATCGGTGCAGCAGCAGCAGCAGCAGCAGCAGCAGCAGCAGGAGGAACGGCAGCAGGAGGAACGGCAGCAGTCGCGCGCTCCGGTCGTTGGCCCCGCAAGAGCACATCGTGCGTACGCGCGCGCACGCGCACGCGCTTGGGCGCGAGCGTAGCCGATGCACGTACTTACTTACTTACTTACTTACTTACTTACTAGCCGATGGCACGTATTATGCGCGCATAATGCGCGCACGTTGCCGCGGCGCCGCCGCCGTCACCGAGCGCGCGCTTCTTCGCCCTACACGTTCCTCCGCGTGTCCTCCAGCACGGTATTCCCTCGCGATTATCTCAACGCGATACGTCCTCTCTCTCTTTCTCTCTCTCTCTCTCTCTCCTCTCTCTCTCTTTCTCTTTATCTCTCTTTCTCGTTTCTTTATACTCTCGAATGTTCGGTTTGACGATATATCCAGGACCACGCGAGTTAATTCACCACCGATCATTTTAATCGAATCAATCGCGTTATTACAGTGTTGAGTGTGATTTTCTTGTACTGTTTGTTTCCACGTTTTATTCTCTTTATTCTTTCTATTCTTTGTTTTTTCTTTCTTTCTTTCCTTCCTTCCTTTCTTCCGTCTTGCTTTCCTTTTTTGTGAGAACTTACTCGAAGAACGGTGAGTGAATTTTCCCTTTTTTTTTTCTTGTGTTTCTTTTTTCTTTTTTTTTTTCTTTGTTTTTTTTTTTTTTTTTTTTTTTTTTTTTATTGTTCGTTCGTTCGTTCGTTCGTTCATTTTTCCTTATTGGAAGATATCGTTTACGTCGTATACTATTAGAAGAGGAACATGGAACTTGGAATAATTTTTATCATCCTTGTACACGAGGGTATGTTATCAATACACTCATACTAATATATTTTAATCTTAGAATCAAAACGTATTTATGAAAGAATATCGTAACAATTTGATCTTAACACGTACGAGTGTTACAGCTTGGATAGTTTTCATTGGACAAATAGAATATTATTATCAAATGTATGATTAATTATTAATTCGATCTTATCGGGATCAGTATTTGAACAACGTTTTAAATGATTTTATCGATTAGATCGTCCGATTGCTATGACCTTTTTGATTAATCGTCATTGTTACATATAATACATATATGTTTATAATCTTTCGAAGATAATCAGATACAGATAATAGTCTGGTTGTTATTTTGAAAAGATTTCGGTTAACGAAAATTTCGCCGGTTATTCTAGTAATGACTATCGTCGTAAAGATAAAAGCAGCGCGGGAAGGTGCGAAAGGTGGTCGTCGGCCTCTCTCTGACCCGTCCGAGGGAGAATATACGGTTTAAGAGATCGATGCTCCGCGTTCTACCTCTCGCGACCTCTCTTCCACCTAGAACGAAGGGTTCAACGGGGGTTGCTGCCCTCGTCCGGGCAGCGAGCGCGCGCGCCCGCGCGTAACTTGGATTTTCGACTCTTCGGTGAGTCCATTCGTAGTATCGCCTTACGATCGTCGGATCATCCAACGCAAACGAAATCACTTAGTCTCCATGCCTTTTCTTTTTTTTCTACGACAACGATAATATCACTATCATCACAGAGGAATAAAATCGTGCAAGTCATTGATATTGAATCGATATTTTCTATCCTTTAATCGAGCAAAAATTGACAACGATGATGGTCTTAGAAGAAAAAAAAAAAAAAGAAAAAAAAAGAAAGAAAAAAGCGAACAAAAATGAGTCAGGGTTTACGTCACGCGCAATAAGAATTATTTCTCCTTCTTCTATCGACTCTGAATCAAAGAAAGAAAAAAAAAAGAGGGGGAGAAGGGGAAAGAAAAAAAGAATAAATCGTAATAAAAATTTGCTACGTATAATAGATAACAACGTGACAAAACGTTATTGCGTTTTTGAACCTTGACACGTGCCAACTAGCCTTATAAAGTCGTTTAGATAATACTTCGTACGAGATTATAAAAGAAATAATAGAGGACTATCGGTTCGTGTTAATTAATTTTTTCGAAACGATAGTTGGAGGCACGAGGGAGGGGTTTATTAATCGTCCGATTGAAAACGAACGAAATTAGTCATTGTTTATGAAGTTACTGGAATAGCCGGCCAATCAACGATCGAGAAAGAGATTTGTGGTAGAGTTAGAGTATTCCACGAGTAGAAGCCACTTTGGTTCATTGACTTGCGCGAAGCGCGAAGATGCAACGGTACATCGTTCTCTCTCTCTCTCTCTCTCTCTCTCTCTCTCGTGTCTTCGTCGTCGAAGCGAAGTTGAGGTAGGCGAGGTCGCGGTGTGCATGGCTGCTGACGTCACGAGAGAGTCACTCGCGAACGAGTCTAAGCGCGTATACGGGCGTGTGCATAACATGTCTTTTCTCGCTACTAGCGAAGCTTGCGTTCGCGCTTGCGCTTCTTCCGAGTTCAACGACGACGACGACGACGACGACGACGACGACGACGACGACGACGACGTCTACGCGCCGATAGTTACGTAAGCGAGGTCGTTGACCGATAGCCCGCCGGGAAATCCACCCGCCATGACCTACCTTCCTCTTCGTCATCATGACGAGAACCGATCTTCCCTCTCCTATTTCCCCTTTTCCCTCCAAATCATTTTCCAGCAGTTTGAAAACGCAAATTAAATTCTCTTTTCCTATTCTTTCCCAATTCGTTATATTTTGTTATATTATAAACGATATACGATAAAACGCCAATGAATAACCGATGATAGATAATATTATTTATAGAATCTACAATCTAATAACTTTCGAAAATTCTTTCTCTCATAGAAAAATTTACGATTATAAATATATATATATATATATATATATATATATATATATATATATCGACCCTATAAATTCTTATTAAGATTTATTTATTTCCTATCTCCCTTCTCAACTACCCATATCCCGCCACACGCGATCCATTATCTATTCAAAATGGAAATTATATTACGCGAAATAAGAAAATATCTATGGATCTTTAACGGTTAACGGATGGATTATTTTCGAGTAATACTTTCTTTTCTCCATTTGGAGACAGTACTTTGACCGGAATCGGTATGGAATCGGAGTTATTAAGAGGGCTCGAGAGGGTTGTGAGCGAGCGAGCAGCAAGCGAGCGTACGTACGAACGAACAAGGGAGGGAGGCAGGGAGGGAGGAGGAGGAGAAGGAGAGGAGGTGGGGAAAGAACCCGTTAGTAGAGCGTTCGGAAGGCGCGCGCAAACCTCCGTGCTCGTTGCTGCGAGAAAAGGAAGACAAATATCGTGGATCGCGGGTATATGTGTGTGTGTGTGTGTGTGTGTGTGTGTGTGTGAAACCGAGAGAGAGAGAGAGAGAGAGAGCCGAAGGAGCAAACGAGCGAACGAGCGAACGAACGAACGAACGAACGAACGACGAGCGAGCGAGCGAGCGAGCAAGCAAAGGGGGACTCTCACTTTCACGCGGTGAACTGCGGGTGAACGTCCGGGAATTGGGTCAGAGGACCCCCACCCCGTCGCGCCAGAGGCAATGTGCCGAGGCTCTATGCTCTCTGTGCTAGAAAGAGCCAGTCTACAGCCAAGCCTCGATACAAACGGTCGCTTCTTTCTTCCGCCGAAAATCGCTCCTCGTTGTCGATGTGACAACGCACACCTTCCTTCGCGAAAATAATAAGACGATTCGTTTCTATATATACATATATATATAGAGATACGTACATATATATATATATATATATATATATATATATATATATCAATGTGTACGAGTATATTCGGCCGAAAGATATTTTCCTTTTATTTTGTGATCGTGAGCTAGAGAAAAAGAGAGACAAAGAGAAATAGATAGATAGATTATATAGATAGAAAAAGATATAGAGAGTATATAGTATAGAGATATAATTTCGATTCGCGTTAGCGTATAAACGCGCGCGAGTACTATTCGCTAAGACGGCATAACACGCAGAAGAGTAGATTCGTATATTCGGGGTGAATTAATGGGGTGCCTGTGCGAGTGCGAGCTGGCCACCCCGCGCTCGGGGACCGATTGTTCCTCGGGGTCCTCCTCGGACAGCGACGGTCAAACTGACGAAGGTTTCGTTGGTGATTCGCAGGGATTCTTTCGCCGTAGCATCCAGCAGAAGATACAGTATCGGCCCTGCACCAAAAATCAACAGTGCAGCATCCTGAGGATCAACAGGAATCGCTGCCAGTACTGCCGCCTGAAGAAGTGCATCGCAGTCGGCATGAGTCGCGATGGTGAGTTTTTATTTTTTTCATTATATCATTTTCTCTACTTTTTTCCTTTTCTTTCGTAAAACACTCTTCTAATAATAAAATCCGATCGATGAGAATAACCGACGAGTAAAAAGGATAAAAAGGTAGAGAAAGAGAGAAAGAGAGAGAGAGAGAGAGAGAACGTTCTATTCATTCTCCTCGAGTATGAAATGGAATTGCGCAAAGAACGAAAAAATTCGTGCGATTTTCCCGCGACCGATGCCGTTTCTTGAACGTACCTTTTAAAATTTAGATTGCCAGGTCATTGACCGTTTGCGTAACGCTGTTCCCCGTCACACAGCGCAGGGGTGTCGCAACGGGCGAAAGTGGCCGCTTCGCCTGTTCGAGAAAGCAGCGCCAGCACGATTATCCCGCGATTGGTGTAACGAGTTCGCTTTCTTTTTGAAATACTTGTGAAAGCTTCGACCCGCGCCTTCTTATTTCTTCCTTTTTCTTTTTTTTTTCTTTTTTTTTCTTTTTCTTTTTATTCCTTTCCTTCTTTCATCCTTTCTAAGACGGTCGATAATAAGTCACTACTCGCGATACGACAAAGTACCTACGAGGTCGTTGACCCCAAGTACGATTCGAGCCAATTTAGATTAAGACCCCCTTCGGAGGAGTTCGAAAATAGAAACAGGCTTCAAATAGAAATATCTCTGTCTAGAGAGAGAATATTCGAGATCGTCGAATATAATACTCTTATATTATTAATAATAATTAACAATGTTATCGTCGAGTTATAATAATTATCAATGTTAATCGAATAGAAACGTTTTTTAGAAAAAAAAAAAAAAAAAAAAAAAAAAAGAAAGAAAGAAAAAAAAAAAGGAAGCAAAAAAATCTGATCGAAATTTTTTCATTCGTACTTTAATAACACGTACGATAAGAGGGAACGTAGAAGGCAAAGCTCTCGGGGTCAATAATCTCTCGCGTAGCTCAGCTCGCGGCTAAGTCGAGTCCGTAGAAAGAGTACCGCTACGTGCCGCTACATCCCCGGTGACCCTCGCGGCTCCCCCACCATTCTAACGCTATCTCTTCCGTCGCACGGAACGGAGCCTCCCACTCCTCGCGCGGTGACGAACGCAGCGAGAGTGCGCGCTCCCTCGACGCGTAGCGTCGTGTGGCGCTAAACGTCGTGCGGAGACCTCGCGAACTTTGGCTACTCCCACCACCGACCCGGCTACTCCCACTTCTCGCGCGACTCACCTGCCCGGCGGTGGCGCATGCTCGCGACGTTGGCCGAAGGCTCATTCCGCGAGCGGACGTCGCCGTGGTTATGTCGTTCGTAATAGATCTATGATCATCGATATGTTGCGAATGCGAATACGCGTTCTCGTTATATTTTCCAAGGTGAAGATCCTTTGACGAATCTATGTGACATAAAGAAATCATATCTATATATATATATATATATATATATATATATTATTATTATTAATTATTATTATCTTTAACTCGAAAGAAAATAAAAATAAAAGTTCTTATTAAATCGATAACTTTGATCTTTTATTTATGTTAGAGAAAGAAAACTCGTGTATATACGACTTATACAACTTTGTTTTCCTCTTTATGATTTTGTTGTCATTTTATCTCTCTCTTTCTATCGTGTATCTAACGAGTCTATCCTTAGATCAAGGACGTCTTTCTTTTGCTCTCTCTTTCTCTCTCTCTCTCTCTCTCTCTCTCTCTCCCCTTTCGCTTCTCTAGGCGCAGGCGTTCATTCGTTCGTTCGTTCGTTCGACCGACCGACCGACCGTCCACCCGCCCGCCCGTCCTTCTCTCGTGTTGACCGCTACGCTCAACGAGTACGTTCGCTGCTATATAGGCTATATAGGTCGGCGGTACGCCTCGCGCGGCTGTCGCTGAAAGCAAGTTCAAGGCCAAAGGCTCGGCAAAGGCCACAATCGCGTCGGCGGTGCCGCGATGGTGGTGGGGCGTCTTTGATGGCTGAATAAGTGGTGGGGCTGTTGAACGCAAGTCGCGGAACATCACTCAGTCGGCGGTGATGCTGTCTCGCGTTTGCACGCGTCGTTCCGTCCCGCTCGGGTCTTGAAGAGCAACATAAGTAGCGGACGTATTCGAGAAACAGCGTGCGTCGTGTGTCCCGCCAACCGAGCGCCACTTTCTTATTTTTTTTTTTTTCCTTGATCCTCCGGAGTGACTTGTCACCGTTCACGAGTCAGCCTAGATCGAAGATCGAGGAATAAATCTAAGACGCTAAAACTTTCCAACGTTTTCCGTCGTAACGAACAACCATAACAAATCGGTCGACGAACCACAACGATTGGATTTTATTATATTCTGTGTGTCGCCGGAAGTGTCTATTATCTTTCTCGGAAATTAATCGAAAGCGACTAATACCAAAGAAGATCAACGATATTTGTTTTCTTTTTTTTTTTTTTTTACACGCGTTTCCCTCGACCGTCATGGGAGACGAGTTACCTATTCTCAAAGGAATCCTCAATGGAGTCGTGGATTATCATAATGCACGTAGGTTGCTCGATGGATCTCTCTCTCTCTCTCTCTCTCTCTCTCTCTCTGTTTTTTACCGCTCTCGTATCCTCCGTCAAAAAATTCTACATCGAGGTCGCTTTACTTTCTAACCGAAGATTCGTACCGTGCTAACTTTCGTCTCGGTGCGAGAAAGTCGTGCGCTTTCACCCTTCGCGAAGCAAAGTCTTTCTTTTCCTTTTGTTTTTTCTTTCTCTTTTTTCCTTTTTTATTTCTTTTTTTTCCTTTTTTTTTTTCCTCTCCTCTTTCTCTCTTCACGAGAAAAAGAGGGCCGAAACGACGGTCGACCGTCGACGTATCAACCGATTAGCAACTCGCGTCACGCGAGCATCGATATGTGCACGTCGAGGAAGGTCGACCGCGTGAATCATTCTCGTCCATCGATCGCATTGACAGTGTTTAACGGCTCTTCTCTCTCTCTCTCTCTCTCTCTCTATGTTTTTCCTCTCTGATTGACCTTTACACACAAGTTTAATTCTTGGTGCTTCCGCTTTCGGTTACAGCGGTGCGATTCGGCCGCGTGCCCAAGCGCGAGAAGGCCAGGATTTTGGCTGCCATGCAGCAAAGCTCCCACAGTCGCTCTCAGGAGAAGGCAGTAGCGGCCGAGCTGGAAGACGAGCAGCGTTTACTCGCGACCGTCGTCCGGGCTCATCTCGACACATGCGACTTTACCAGGGACAAGGTCGCGCCCGTTCTCGCGAGAGCACGAGAAACACCCAACTACACGGCCTGTCCACCGACCTTGGTAAGAATTAATTTTACAATACAATTTAAACGTAATACGGATAGACGAAATAATACGCGAAGGTTACGCCAGGACGCTCGTCGTGAAATTTCATACTGTTATA
>NC_062205.1:3025220-3042720 GCF_912470025.1 Vespa velutina
ACTACTACTACTACTACTACTACCCACCTTGCGCAAAGAGTGTCGTTACGTACATGTATATGTATTTTACCGTCCGTGCGACGGCACACAGAGGAGAATCGAGCGTCCCGAGAGGATCAGAAGCAGAAGGAGAAGAAACAGGAGGAGGAAGAGGAGGAGGAGGACGACGAGGAGGAGGAGGTGGTGGTAGGGAGGAGGAGAAGGAGCTGCAGGAGGAGGAGGATGACAAAGTGCCAGGACACTCCGAGCGCGTGACAAACCAAATAATTTATTAATTTAAAATATTTTATCGATAATCCGCGCCTAAAGAAGACGCGCGGTGAGAAGTAGGAGGAGGACAAAGCTATGATACGAGAGGACCACATCTCCCTGACATATATAAAGAAACAGGAAGAGAGAGAAGAAGGGCTGAGGAGGAGGACGAGGAGGAGGAGGACGAGGAGGAGGAGGAGGAAGTGGAAGAAGAAGAAGAAGGAGGAGTAAGAGGAACAGGAGGAGGAAGAACAGGAGGAGGAAAAGGAGGAGAATGGAACGTTTCAGTGTCTATGAGTTTCTTTCGTTTCTTTTCTTCTTTCCGAGAGTGCGTATACGTGCACCTAAGGAAACGCGCTAAACTCGATCGAATTGGACGTTCATGCGCGCGCACGCAAATTTTGATCGACGTTTAAGAGCGCGGGATTCCAATAGTTGCACGATGCCGGATATAACAGAGAGTTTGAGAGGGACGAACAAAAAAAAAATAATAATAATAATGATAATAATAATAATAATAATAATAATAAAAGAAAGAAAGAGAGCAAAAGAAAAAGGAAAAGAAAAAAAAAGATGAAGAAGTAATAAAGAAAAAGAATAACCTATCGTTATCTCGCTATCAACCTATCTCGACCTATCTGTTTCTAGGCGAAACTAGAGGATAGACCGTGCTGCACCCCGTAAAGAAAAAAGAATTGAATGTTTACAGAAGATAAAAGCAAAAAGAAAAAAAAAAAAAAAAATTAATAATCTATTACATGTGATAATCATGGAAATCGCGCATCCTGTACAGTCTCCACCTCATTCATTGATCATCTACTCTACTATAATTATTGAATATTATTAAAAGTAATTAATTATTATTGTAATATCTCTGTAAGGTATAATAATCGTAAAAGTTATCATCTCGTGTACGTGTGAAGTATATATAGATAAAAAGGGTGAATCATAGAATGAGAGAAGTATAGTGGTTTTTTTTTTGTGTGCGTCTGTATGAGAGAGAGAGAGAGAGAGAGAGAGAAAACGCGTGCTTGTGGAAGCGAGTCGGGGCAATCGAAGTTTCTTCTGACCGATAGAGAGAGAGAGAGAGAGAGAGAGAGAGAGAGAGAGAGAGAGAGAGAGAGAGAAAGAGAGAGAGAGAGAGAGAGAGAAAGAGAGAGCGAGAGAGAGAGAAAGAGCAAGCGAGAAAGATAGAGAAGAAAGATATAGAAATAGAAATAGCGGCGATCTTTCGATTAATCGAGAGGGAAAACGCTAGATTCGATTTAAAGATTTAAGATGATTTTGTTATGAGACTGACCGGCCCGCCGCGGCCTCCAGTTTGCAATTACCGTACCTTTATACCGCGTGTCGTTTATCCCACGTACGAACGGGAGAATCGACGCGACGTTAATTATAATCCTCTAATCGCGTCGTGTAGCGAGATACAATAGATATCGTAGTAGGTGCCGCTTTCGAACGCGGCGAACACACAATATTACGTGTTTCGTGTGGCTGCATTGAAAGAGGAGAGAGAGTGCAAGGGTGATTACGTATATATACATCCGTATGTGTTGCGCGTGTGGCAAGGAGAGAGAGAGAGAGAGAGAGAGAGAGAGAGAGAGAGAGAGAGAGAGAGAGAGAGATACGTAGCGTTGTGAGGAAAAGACAAGGACGACGAGATGATTGTAGACGAAATAGATCGAAGGAGAAAGATTTGTTTTTTTTTCCCCCGTAGGATCAAAATACGATCATTGAAAAATAAAAGGGATGAGAAATTTAAAGAGTGTAAGGAATAGATGTACGTACGGATGGACGGACGAACAAACAGTGAGAGAGAGAGAGAGAGAGAGAGAGAGAGAGAGAGAGAGAGAGAGAGAGAGAGAGAGAGAGAGCTCCGAGATAGTATCGGCAAACGTTTTGTAAATATTAGAATCGTAAGGCTGAGTCCTAGTTGGCGCGAATGTGCGAAAAAGTTTTTCGTTGCTTTACGGATAATGCGTGAAAGAGGATAAAATGATAGAGATAGACGCGGCGGGCCGCCGCCGACGTGTTGTTGAGACGCCCGCCCCGCCCCCTTGACCCCCGGCATATTCAAGAGCGAACATACGGTACAGACACACATTAGAAAACACACAGGGAGATCATATACCATGTAACACACGGATATCATAGAAACATACGATAATACCGCAAAACTTACATACACACACACACACATACACATACACATGAATATATACGTAAACACAGGACACGCGCGCACGCACGCTCGAGAATACAATAATTCTTCAATACACGCTGAATTACGTGCTAGAAAAGACATTAAAAAAGAGAGAGAGAGAGAACGAGAGCGAGAGCGAGAGCGAGAGAGAGAGAGAGAGAGAGAGAGAGAGAGAGAGAGAATAAAGAAATAAATAAATAAATAAACACAATTAAATAGCAGTTCGCCTGAAGTCGCGATCCCGCAAAACAAAAAGAAGAAAAATAGAAAAGAAACTGGAGAAGAATTTCGCGGGATAGCGAAAAATCTATGAGGAAGCAGGAAACCTTTCCCCGACGAAAGAAAAAAAAAGAAAAGCCGCTTTTGCAAATCCCTTCGAAGCACACACACATACACATACACACACACACACAACAAATACGAAACAACACATACACGTACATCCGATATCATCGTCTCTCCTTGTCGCACGACGTACGGTATCGTAATACCGTACGCCGGCTGTTTAAAGGCCTGTATTTATTATATATTCCAGAATGAGAAATCCTATTTCCTCGGCAAAAGAAAATGAGACACAATTAATTAATTAATTTAATTAATTACTTAATTAATTAGCTTCTCGTCCGTGTGACACGCGTAGCGATCCATCCCCTCTCGTAGAAATCCTTCGTTCCACTTGCTTCTTCACCACACGCTACCCACTCCACTATACTACTACTACTACTACTACTACTACTACTACTACTATTACTACTACTATCACTACCATTATCATTACCACTACCACTACAGCTACTACTTTCTCCGTATCCCTATCCGTAATCCCGATTTTCCCGAAACGGCTTCTATCCTCGATACTACAAAACTACACGAGCAGACAAACACATTCACGCAGATTCGAACACACAGAAACACACAAACACATACACACGCGCGTATTTCTTGTCTTGTCACAATACTCCCCTCCTTCATCCTCTCCCCCCATCCACCGATTCATCCCTTATCATCATCGATCCCTTTCTTTTTCCCCCAGCCGCTGTCGCAATCGCCGCCGCCGCCGCCAGAGAAAAACCTATCACCCTGTCCCTTCTTCATTATTCCCGTCTCAAAAATAAAATCCTCTCCTACGTATTCCCTCTCCCGCCCTTTCGACACACCCCACCTCCCACTCCACCAACCCTCGGACAAACTAGCGTTGATATTCGTAATACTTGTTATGCATAAACCTACACATAATGATTATTATAGTAAACGATACATAAAGTATGATATATTTCTCTATCCAATAAGAAATGAGATACAAAGAGAGAAAGAGAGCGAGAGAGAGAGAGAGAGAGAGAGAGAGAGAGCGCGCGCGCGAGAGAGAGAGAGAGAGCCGTTGTTTCTGGGGTGGAAATGATAAGGAAAATAAAGAAAAAGAAAAAAAATTTTTTTTGCGAGAAAGTGAAAATAAGAAAGCAGGTGTATGAAGATAGGGAGGAGAATGTGAAAAAGGAAGAAAAAAAAATTAATAAAAACTTACTCTACACGCAAGAAATACAAAAGAAGCCAGCCCCGCATATTGCCCAGTGAGCACGTCATTTTGTACGCTTGGGAGTTGTGAGGTCGTCTGAATAAACATTGTCTGGTGAATTATACATAAAAAAAAAAAAAAAGAAAAAAAAAATAATAATACGGAAGATCTCGTTATTTCACCCGTACTCGAAAGCCATTCATTATGTTCCTCGTCATCCCTCGAAAACTTTCTACTATTTCCTCGTTTGTTCTTCCATTTCTTCGTCTTTTTCTTTCTTTTCTTTTTCGTTCGTATTCTTTCTTCTCGTTCGCATCTTTTACATTTTACGCGAAACGTTATAGCGAATTTTCAGCTAAAACGACGGAAGAGTGTGGAGAGGGTGGAAAGTGAGGAGGAGGAGATCATCATCATCATCATCATCATCATCTTTTCTCTTGGCTGAGCGTGATGTACTCCTTCATTTCTCATCGTATCGTACTATTGCGAGAACTTTTCTAATATAGGCTATTATTACCGTCTGTGTAAGTATCCTAAGAGAAAGTATATAGTTTCGAGAAAATCATCAGAAGTCGGCCCCCGACGAGAATCACTTTCGTTCTACCTCGATCTTCTCTTATATTTTACGAGCGAAGAAAGCAACGCGCGCCGTTGAAATCTTCATCGGTATATCTATGTATATAAATAAATATGTACATACATATGTATCTATGCATGCATGTAATAGTATATGTATGTATATACAATTCTGTTGTAACACATGATCGCCGAAAGATCGATTTCTCGATACTCAAATTGTTTCAATTATCTTCAATATAATCTCCAATTTCCAATAAATACCAATAAAGAGAACACACACACACACACACACACACATATATATATATATATATATAGAAAGAGAGAGAGAGGTATATCGTAAGGTTACGTAATTTTATATCTATAGTTAAACGTTCGCAGTTACATGTACGATAGATATCAACGTATCTATTTATTTATCTACCTACCTATCTACCTACCTACCTACCTACCTATCTACCTACCTACCTACCTATCTACCTACCTACCTGTCAAATTAAAATCGCCCACGCGACAAAAGATCCGAGGGCGGAAGCTATTGGATCCGCGCGTGCCACAAGGTGAGCACGCGACCGTTGCCACGCAACACGCCTCCATTTTTCCACCATCTTCATTCCTTCTACCGATTACTATACGAAACATATATGCATATATCCATACGTTATTACGCCATTACTATTTCATTAAATCATCTCTTCTTCCTGCAATAAAATACATTTCAAGCGTCCATGTTTTACTCTGCCCAATCTTTTTTTTTCTTTCTTTCTTCTTTTTTTTTTTCTTTTTTTTTTTTTCTTCTTCATTTATTATTATTAATCATCCAACGTTATTAATCGAGAAAAATATATATTTAATTAAAAATCGTTCCAAATGAAAAAGAGAAAAAGAAAAAGATAAATGAAATAAGAATATAAATATTGTCATGTATCTTCGGATCTTACGATTTATATAACAACGTCCTTTCTCTCGACTTGTATAAATGTAATATTATTGAAAATGATCGAAGGCATGTTTTTATTGATATTTTGTTTTCTCTCTCTCTCTCTCTCTCTCTCTCTCTCTCTCTCTCTCTCGCACTCAATCTCTTGCGTACGTGATCGTTGAAACGATTTACGATAAGTATTAACCTTTGAGACGCCCTTCGTATAGAGACGAACTGTGTCCTAACGCATCCCTTCGTCGTTGTCGTCGTCGTCTTCTTCGTTGCCAACACAAAAGCCGGCTCGCACGTTCAAGGTCCGAGCGAGGTCGCACGTTGCCATCCTCTCTCTCTCTCTCTCTCTCTCTCTCTCTTTTTTTCGTTCTTTCTTTTTTTCTCTTTCTCTCCTCCTTCCTTTTCTCTTATCGAGACAAAGAGCCGTCGAGAATACCTCGCCCTTCCCGCACCGATTAACCTCGAAACCTTCTTCTTCCCGTCTCGCAGACTGAAATAATAATATCCCCTTCTTCCTAGCGATCTTTTTTCAATACCGATGTCTCTATTAATATTCTTACGACGTCATCCATATAAGTATATTCGTATGTGTCTGTCTTTGCTTGTCATGTATGTATGTATATGTGTTTGTTTGTTTGTTTGTTGTGTGTACGCGTGCGATGAATCGGATTAACTAATTACTTTTATTTACTATACAAAATGAAAAATATTGTGATTTGTAAAAATTCAGTATTACGCTTTATTAATTAATTGTATATATATATATATATATATGCACATACTTTTTGATCTTGATCAAAAAGATAATCGTAATATTTATGTATATCGTTCGATCACGTCCATCCTTTTTTCATAGAGAGAAATAGAGAAGATCAGCTATCTCGATAATACCGCGCTAATTCTCTCGGAAGAATTTATCGATATCTCAGAAAGTCCCTATGTGATACTTCTTCCTATCTCATTTCGTTCGGGGATTAGGGTTGTAGAATAAATGATAAGGGGATAGATGATATGAAATATGGTGGACGAAAAATGGATACAAAAGGATAAACCTTATGATAATCGAGTGGTAAAATGGAAGAAACAATGAGGCAAAAGCGAAACCAAAGTTGAGTTTAAAAATTAAAGTTAGTATCTCGTTGAAGGCCGATTAACATTAACATAAATATGAACGATATGGTATAAATACATGGCCAAAGAGGTTTTATACACGTGGAAACATAGACGCGATAAGTCTCCATGAGACTCGTAATCGTAAATCTTTACTTCGACCTCGTCTGCTACTCGGTATAACTTTCTATTACGAAAAATGACATTTGCGATCGTCGGGAAGACCGGAATCAATGACCATAACGACACGAAATAACGAAGAAACGTTCGTCGGCTATGGCGAGAAAATATTATTTTAATATCAATGAAAACTCATCGTAATAATGTTCTATCCTATGAAAAGACATCGATTATTTCAAAGACAAAAATTTATTCTACGCTCGATCATTTGCTTTTCCTTTTTCTCATTCTCCTCTCTTCTTCTTTTTCCCCGTGTAAGGAAAGAAAAAAAGAAAAGAAAAAGAAAGAGAAAAAGATAAAGAAAAAGAAAAAAAAGTGGAAAGACGGAAAGAAATCCATAATACAAACGAAAAATAATATTGGCCTATACACTCGTCGGCACACATCGTGTATTCCTCGTCGAAATTCGAAGGCTGTCTTTCGTCGAGGGGTAGCAAATAAAGGAGAGAAAGAGAGAGGGGGAGAGAGAGAGAGAGAGAGAGAAGAATGGGGAGGAAGGGGTAGCTGGGTCAGAAGGAATAGAAAGGACGAAGAAAAATAGAGTGAGAGAGAGGGAGGTAAGGAAAAAAAAAAAAAAAAGAACGAACGCACTCATTTTATCTTGCTCGAAGCTTTCTTCTTCTTCTTCCGGGTCAACGTACCCCTGTCCTCGGTCCCTTTTCGCTCATGCGCTCCCTTCATCCCTTTTAGCTCGTCCTACGTTTTACCACCCACGTTCGAGCTTTCCACGTGCCAAGGTCACGACCCCCGTGCGAAAAAGCAAAGCGTCCGACGGAATAGGCTCGTCGATGCTCGTCCCACTGCTTTTCCACCCCCCTTGCCCGAAATGAGAATTTACGAGTAGCTTGGCCTTCGAACGGCAACGAGCCACGCGTGCCACTCTTCGAAAAATAGGGGCGGTCTTCCGAGAGACCTTTCTCCCTTTCGATAAACTCTTCTACGCAGAAAAAAGATCTTTTCTCTCTCTCTCTCTCTCGCTCTCTCTCGATCTATCTAAATCTTATTTTATCGCAAACTAATCGTTTCCTTTTTTTTCTTTCTTTTTTTTTTTCTTTAATACAAATATAAAAACTTATCAATCTCCATTATGTTTATCAATCTACGTATTTTATAGAATCAAACGTACGTTAATTTGACGATAAAGCTAATAGACAGAGAGCGCGAATAACTATACTTTATAAATAAAGATTTTAGTATAAAGAAACGTGGGAAGGGATGAGACTAAGGATAGATAGAGGAGAAGAAAACAAAAAAAGAAAAGATGAAAGAAGATAAGGAAAGATCTCGCCTGATCCTTCGTCGTAGACTCATATCGGATGCGTCGCAGACTCATATCGGAGAGCTGATTCTGACCGACGACGACGACGACGACGACGACGACGAGTCCTCTCTCTTTCTTTCTTTTCTTCTTCTGTTTTTTTTTTCTTTTTTTTTTTCATTCTTTTATTCTTTCATTCTTTCCTTCTTTCTTGTCTCGATATAAAAATAAAGCGGCTACTCGACCTTCATTCACCTTAGATCGCATCTGTCCCGTCTCGTCTCATTTCTACGATTAAATCTTTTCCAAGCTGCACCGTCGTCCTCCAACGTCGTCGATATCTAAGTCAACCGTGGATAATAAAGGATGGAATAAGAAATAATGGAATGAGAGAAAATGGTTGAAGAATCGTCATTGTTTTTACCGAAACAAATAAAACGTAAAAAGGCGAAAAAAAAAAGAGGAAAAAAAAAGAAAGGGAATGACGTCACGCAATTCACAGACGGGATCAAACGATGGGACGTCAGGTGTGTGTGTGCATGTGTTTTTTCCAAAAATACATCGTGGAATATAAAAATGAATGTGCGCTAAGTCGATAAATCGATCGTCAATGGTATGCATGCATGTTTATACGAATTGGTTGCTATAGAGAGAGAGAGAGAGAGAGAGAGAGAGAGAGAGAGAGAGGGAGAGAAAGAGAAACGTATTAAGAATTTCATACCTAAGTACTTATCTATATGTATATACATAAATATGATTTTCTCCTGATATACGACGTACACTTTCTAACTTCTAACTTATACTACATCGTAAGATTTAATTTACGATCGTTCATTCTGAGATGAAATATTTTGAATAATCGAAATTTGTAATATTTTAAATGTAAATAAATAATATCATAGTATTTACTGTACAATGGTATTATTAACATAACGTGGTATCTGACTTTGTTCTGTCATAAACAACAAATAATTTTCGTCATATATAAAAATTACTTAATATCGCGATATTGTTCGTTTAAAAATTTTATTAAAAATTTTCTGATAATATCTGATGATTGTAAACGTCCAACTTCTATGTCAATGGATTACCGACACTTATTACCGTGACTTATCTAGAACGACCAGATAGAATGTTGAGGTGAGCCGGAATGGAATATCGCGAACAGGGTTACAGAAAAGTGTGACGGGATAGTGGAAAAAAAAAAATGGAGCACCCAAGAACGACGAGGTTTAAGTAACTTCGAGGGAATAAGGGGTAAGGGACTTTGGAAATTGCGTCGTTCGTTATTGGCCTTCGTCAGGATTAAGAATCTTGTTTACTTGATAAAATATTTTTTTTTCTTTTTTTTTTTTATTAACAAATTTCTAAAAGTTGAATTTGTTTCGTCGTCAATGAAAATTTCCTTTATATATTTTTCTATAGAAATTTCAGATAACCGTTCGTTCGTTCGTTCGTAGTCTGAAAAAAAATTACCACAAGGTCCATCGAGACGAAAAAGGAATATTAATCTCTTTCAGTATCCCGAAAGGGCTCTATAATTCTTTCTCTAATTTCTCTTTTTGCTTGTTTCTTTTTTTTTTTTTTTTTTTTTAACGTGAAAAACAATTGTCCCGATAATACATAACAGTCGAGAGAAACGCACGTGATACCAATTGACGCATGGTTTTGTTTAACAGCACCGATCGTCGGCAACCCTAATGAAAAGTGGTATACGACCATATGGCCCATTTACGTACCTACACCAATCCGAAATAATATAATGACGAAATAATGACTTCCCATGTCCTTTTACAAAGACTTTTTCTTTTTCTATTTTTTTTTCTTCTTTTTTCTTTGCTTTTTTTTTTTTATTCTTCGTCCTTCACTGCTTCGAAACAGGACGATACAATTATTTCATCTTTTTCCATGGAATCAAATAAATAGGATTTATTAGATATATACTTGGAACAAATATATATTTATATATATATATATATATATTTAGAAGGAGAAAGAATATAGGAGTCAATATTAAATGTTTGCTTTCTTTGTTATATCCCAACAAAGAGTTCCCTTGATTCGATCGTCCCTTAAGTAGAACTCCCATTGATCGTTTTATTCATTTAATTAGAAGGGTCTTAATTTTCTTTGTTCCTTTTAAGTACAGAAAACAGAGAGGGATTATTATTTCGTTTCTCGTTCGAATTTCGAAATAATTTTGCGTTGGTATTCGTGGTGTTCTTATTCGCGAGGATCCTCCGTATTGGACATAGATAAGAGTGGTATATCAACGAGCAAGCTTTTACCTCAAATATTTGAATAGAAGGCGAAACGACAGGAGCCTACGACGTGCGATATTTACTTCGCAAATCACACAGCTGACGAGAATCGTTACGTTCTCTCTCCTTCTCTCTCTCTCTCTCTCTCTCTCTCTCTCTCTCTCTCTCTCTCTCTCTCATGGTCATCTTATCATTGTGAATTATCGATCCTATTGATTTTTCAACTGCGCACTGTTTCCTCCATGCATTCATCGATAATACTGTTCTTATAAATATATTAGATTAATATTATATAATATTATATAATATCTCTTGTATCAGATTCGTATTATATAATATGTATATTTAATATAATCTAATATTTCCTAATGCATCAGATTACGTAACATCGGTCTTTAAATTTTCTTAATCATCCATACACGCACAATGATTAATTTAATAATATTTTATTCTTATCTACATACGATTATTAATGATTTCAAATTATATAAGAAATTATATATATATATATATATATTTTTTTTTTTTTCAAGTTTATAAAAGTCATACGAGATTGTAGAGCTTCAAACTGTACGATATCCATTAAAATTAAAATTAAAAAAAAAAAAAAGAAAAAAAAAGAAAAAAGAAAAAGAAAGATAAAAGAAATCCTATCTGCAAGTTCATCGAAATATTTCCGCTATAGCTTTCAAAAGAAATCGCTTTTCTCTCGGCTATTTCGATTTAATACCAAACGCAAATCTAGTACCGACACGGTAAATCCACGCAACTGTGCATGTATTAAATGTGTACATACACAAACATAGATATCTATTTACGTACTCGCAATTTACGAATGCAACACGTTTTCACTCTTTCGTTTCTCTTTCATTCTTGCGGCTAACGTTTCTCGATAACGAACACGTACATACATATATCGTTGCATTTCATTCCGTTGCTTGTCTCTTCTAGAAAGTGAAACATGTAATCACGAAAAATGCATCGATTATCATAATTAAGAACCTCGTGAAATTAAAATGAGCGCAAATCAGTTTGTTTTCTTTTTTATTCTTTTTTCCATATTTTTTCTTTTTTTCTTTTTTTTTTTTTTTTTCTTTTCTTTATTTTCATAATTTCAATTTAAGTTTGTGTGCGCATACATTTTTTCACATTTAGATTACGTACACACACACACACGCGTATATATACAAATACATATGTATATATATATAGATCAATGTCATTGGGTGCATCAATACAATTGCAGACGATTTCTAAGAACAATATACGTTGACAGGTTTAACGGGAAAAAACGAAGACTCGTGGATGACGTAGACCATCGTTTCAACGTCATCCGGTAAGCAATCAACAACGTTTAATCATAATCATCGAATCATTATAATTCGATAATCAAAGAAAAAAAAATGCACACACACACATACAAAGAAGCAATAATTATTCCATACAAAATTATATAGATAATAGAAGTTTACGACAAAAAAAAAGGGAAATAATAATAATAATAATAATAATAATAATAATTACAACAAAGTTAATCTCGTTTATAGATAAATCAAATGGAACAATATATTGTATCATATCGTTTTTTGTAATATTGCGATATTCGAAAAAAAAAAAAAAAATGATAAAATTACAGATACATAAGGTATATAAAATCGTTCCCGTTCGATCTACCATTACTTCATCCCACGGATTATTGCAACGATATATTAGATATCCAATAAATTAGATAACGAAAGGGAAAATTGTTTTTACTTATGATAACGAATAGGTATGAAATTATCGTTTGGATTTTCATTTTCTTAGATAGATCTGTTATCTAGGTTTCGCGAAAACCTGAAAGGAAGGTTATAACAATGACTTCCTGCGTCCGCTTACCATGCGGACACGTTACGAGGCATTCTCTTCCTTTTACACGACCTCGGGACTACGACTCGGCAAGAGTCGATTACTCACGGTCCCGTTAAAACCCGTTGATATCGGTCCGTAGTGGCCCCGACTAGTCTGAATCAACGACCCACTTCAAGCCACGAAACGGTCTCACGTTTCGTCTTTTTCTCTCTCTCTCTCTCTCTCACACACACACACACACACACACACACACACATATATATACACACACATACATACACACATACACAAGGACGCAGCCCGGGAAAAACAATCGTTTCGAGTAAAGGACATTTGACGTCGTTAACTCGACATAAATCTATTTTATCAAAATACATATACTTGTATATAAATTTATTTATATAGAAAAAATTCATTTATTATTATCATTATTGATTATTATTATTTATTGTTAATAAGATACAAACGTGTTACGTCAAATTCAATATTGACGATGATCGCAACTGACATATCTCCGATTATTATCAACCGGATGACTACGTTTACATATTGACGTAATTTTACATCGAAATGCTTTTAGGAAAATGTATATCGACACAACCGGATGTTTTTGATTCTCAACGATTTAAACGTCCATCGAATTTCCTCTTCGTAAATCGCCATGACTAGGATAGTTATCGTGAAGAGGGAAAAAAACAAGAGAAAAAAAAGAAAATCAAGAAAAATGGAAGGAAAAGAAGAAAGAAGAAAAAGGAAAAAAAGAGAAAAAAAAGAGAGAGAGAGAGAGAGAACGCTCGAAAGAAAACATCCGATAAGATTCATTTAATAGTTTCAGGAAAAAATGAAGCATCGGATTCGAACTAAATACATCCGGAGATTAGAATATCTGGATTTTCCAATGACCGTGAGAATAACCAGGATATAAATGATCGGAAGTTATCGATGATGTTCGAGAGATAGACGAACTTACGTACTTAATTATCTACATATATATATATATATATGTGTGTGTGTGTGTGTATCCGATAGCGAATATATTTCTTTCTTTCTTTCTTTCTTTCTTTCTTTCTTTCTTTCTTTCTTTATCTCTATATCTAATTCAAACTCTATCTCTATCTCTATCTCTCTATCTTTATCTTTATCTATTGGTCGCGGCACGAGAACGTGGCATGTTAGTAGGGTCGACGAACCGAGGGATTTCCTCTTCTCTTTAGTACTGCGACGAGGCCGAGGTGACCATACGGTATTTCCTTTCGGTCGCTCTCGAGAGAGAGCGCGGGAGTAAACGCGACCGCACGGTCATTGTTAGGGTCCGTTGGAGAGGAGGAGGAAGAAGGAGGAAGAGGAACGGAGGAAGCAAAGAGAGGAGAGGAGTGAAAAGAGAAGAGAAGAGAAGAGAAGAGAAGAGAAGAGAAGAGAAGAGAAGAGAGGAGAGGAGTGCCGTGGAGTGGAATGGAGTCGAGTCGTGAGGAGAGGAAAGGAGAGGAGAGGAGGAGACTGTATAACTGTACCATCTATCGCGAGAGGCGGCCTGTCAGCTCTTTTCAGGGTTCACGAACCTCGTTCTCCTCGGTGTGTTCCGACCGAATCCGAAGGTCGTTGCTCCAGATCTCAAGAGCTCTCTCGCGAAATACCTCTCTTACGGCCCTTTTCTCTCTCTCTCTCTCTCTCTCTCTCTCTCTCTCTCTCTCTCTCTCTCTCTCTCTCTCTCTCTATTCGAAGTTCCTCTTCGGAGGATCGAAGAGATAACGAGGGATGCTCGAGATATATCAAAAGAAAAATCCGATGATGAATCGTTCGACGGAGAATTTCGTTCGTACGTGTCTCTTTTTTTTCTCTTTTTTCCCCACTTTTTTCTTTCTCTTCTCTCTCTCTCTCTCTCACTCTCTCTCCCCTCTGTTGGGATTATCGCTTCACACGAAACGATCTAATTAATTATTTCAAATTTACTTAAACGATCACTCATCGATATATTAACGTCGATGTTATTTGTTGAATTCTACCGCGTTAATAATGTTAAAAGTTATTATAGTTAATTGAGATAGATAAGAAATAATAATAAGAGTGTCGATTGACTCTCCCTTTCGAAATAGCTCGCGCTTAAAACGCTTTCTAAAAACTAATGATACATATCAGTCGCGTTGTATAGCCAGAAGCTATTTGAGTCTCTAATTCGAAAACAGCAACATCGTCATCCTATCGTCCATTTTCTTTCTCCATCCACTTCTACGTTTTCTTTTTTTTTTTTTTTTTCCTTTTTTCTTCTTTGAGGCGTGGTCAAACGTATTCGATCAGCGAGGTCACGTTGCCAGCTTCGATCCATCGATCGGTCATTGGCCAGATATCTTCGCAGCAGTCCTTGATAATAATAGTAGCCCGTAATTCGATTGAACGTTTTGCTAAAACGATAAGACGAGTGCGGTCTACGCGCGGTAACGCGCGCGGAGTCAAGTGACCCTGAGAGTTCAAGAACGCCGGGTGAACGGCCGGCCGGTTCGTGCTACACAGTGATTTTGCCTGCCCTCCGCACCTCACCCTTCTCTCCTCATGCCTCCCCACGTCTCCTCTCCTCCCCTTCTTCTTTACTCCCTCAGCCTTTCGCCTCCTCGTTCGCTTTTCAAACGGTAACGTTCGGCTTCTTCGCAAAGAGATTCGAACGAAGGGATGAGCCAGCACATATGTCAGATCAGTTGTCAAACGCGAAATATCTCCTTTTTCTATGGTCTGAAAATATTTTTTCTCCGATCGATAACGTCATTCTTCGTTCATCCTCGAAGATAAATAATAAAAAGAGAACAAAATTATTACCAGAGAAAAAGAAATATATATATATATATATATATATATATATATATATATATATATAGGGCGATACGCTAAGTCCGAAGATTTTTAAAAAGAAAGTATCGGTCAAAAGGATCAATCTCCATATCTCGTTTAAACAAGAGTACTCTCATTAAAAAGGAGTCACATTCATATTCGCATAAATTAGGAAGGAATTGCCCGTTCCCGTTTTTTTTCTTTCAATTCAAGATCCAGACCCGTTAACAGAATGACTCTATTTAGACTTCCTCTTTTATCTTTTCATTGACCACGATCTCAAATTTTTCAACCAGTTTTCAAAGTTGTCCTCTCGACCGCGATATGGTTACATATATATATATATATATATATATATATATATATATATATATATATACACGTAGTAAATAGATCTATAAGTTTATAGGGTTATCTTTTCGATATCAAGGAATAATAGGAAAGAGAGGAGGAAAAAAAATCGTATTGTAATAGGACAGTAATATTAATCAAACGTAAATTTGGAATTAGTATACATTTATCTTTCTTTACGTAATAATAATCACGATGAAAATTTCGAAAAAAGATATATAATTGATATTTTTTTTTTTTTTTTTTTTTTTTTTAATATGATTGAACGAGAAAAGGAGGAAAAAAGAGAGAGAAAGAAAAATGAGAAAGAGAGAGAGAGAGAGAGAGAGAGAGAGAGAGAGAGAGAAAGAAACTGACTGCGTCTCACTGAATGCATCGTGTAAATTAGACACGATAGACCCCCTATCGAATTAACCTTCGCTCCGCCAAAGATCGCCCTCGACACTGGCCGATGATTTAGAGATTAATTCGAGTTCAAGAACGTAACATGACCTTCCGATGGATCTGCTTACGAGCATAACCAGCTAACAGCGCATGGGGTTTGAAGTTCTATTCGATGATTGATTATTAAATCATTTCTTAAAATTTACGAAGAGGCATCCTCGTGTTCTCAGCGTTTAAAAATATATCCAATATTTATATTATCTTGGATTATATACGATTGATTTTATTATTTCGATTATTTGGTAATAATAGATAGTAAAAGTTCGATATAAGCGATAATATATTTTTATCGCTGAATATTTTTTTACAGATAAACTGGTTTAAGTTTTTAACGCGTGTAAAAAATTTTCATCGATTTCAATGAGTAAAAGGAAGATAGATAGAGAGAGAGAAAGAAAGAAAGAAAGAGACAATCAAATACTTCCCAGAGACAGAATCGATTGATGATTGCTCATTGCTCGCACGTTCACTGGCCGCGTTACTCACTCGAAAAGTCATCCTAGTCGACCGTGAAATTCTCGGGATTTCTTTTCGTAGAAGCGTCTCGAACGTAACGCGGTAGAGCGCCAAGAGGTCAGCCATCGCGAGTCCGTTGGCCTCTTTAAAGAACGAAAGAGCTCGTCCTCTTCGGTAAACGGCGAACGCAACGTACGGTGTCTGTAGATATTTTCATTTCTTTTTCTTTCTTTATTTCTTTTTTTTCTTTTTCATTTGCACTCTTCTTGTTTCATAAAAAAAAAGCAAAAAAATATCTTTCATATGTGTATATATGTATATATATATATATATATATTTTGTACCCTTATAATATTTAATATTAAGAATTATCAATGCTAACGTCGTAGATACGAAGGAGGAATGAAAAATAAATGCATGTAAAATTGGAATATAAAAGATACTATACGATGTTGTTATTTGTTTATACATAAGATGTGAAATATTAATCGAATGAAAATAAAAAAAAAAGAAGCGCAAATTCATACGGATATAAATTATCAAACATTGTTTCGATTAAAAAAGAAAGAAAAAAAAAGAAGCACAAGAAAAAAGAAAAATAATCACGCGTACACAGTGTGCGTTAATATTATTTTTTTCCTGTCCTTTTTTTTTTTTTCTTTTTTTTTTTTGATATAAAGTACGAAACATTTTTAATAAAAAAGAAAAGAAAAAAAAAAAAGGAAACAAAAAAAGAATTCGTCAAATCAATCGTTCGAAATAATTAAAACCATGAAAAATTCGATCATTATATATATTGTTCGATCTCGATAAATGACACGTGTGTAAAAAGTAAATAATAGGAAATAAATAAAAAAAAAAAAAAAAAAAAGAAAAGAGAAAGAAAAAAAAAGACAAGAGAAGGAACGAATGAACGAACGGAGAATCGTTCAATCTTGTATTGTGTCAGCCCTCGTTACTCTCTTCTCGTTCTTTTTCAGTGCCAAGATCGAACAATGTGCTGACGGTAGTCGCGAGATCGCGTTAGCGTGGAACGTCCAAGGTCAACCCTCACCCATGACCTCGGTTCAAAAAGAGCGAGGGAAAGGGGTAACGGGGTAACAAAGGGAACGTAACTCGATAGCTATCGTTTTTATGCTGACCTATCAAAAAGACTATCCTACCTTACCCCTATCCTTCTCTCTCTCTCTCTCTCTATTTCTTGATCTTTTATCTTTTCTTTTATTAAATTAAATTTCTTTTAAACGTATGAATATGAATTCGAGTAATAGAGTTAAAGAAAAAGAAA
>NC_062205.1:3045220-3115220 GCF_912470025.1 Vespa velutina
TGTCGGTAGTCCATTATATATCGACTCGTTCGATTATCGACACCTGTCGATAACCGATAGAAACGAACGGACCGGAATACGATCGTTGTCCAATTCCTATTATTTCCCCAAGTTTATGGAAATAAAGCTACGACCTGAGTATATATAAAATATAGCTTATCGTAAATAGATTAAAAAAAGTAGGATTTGAAAAGGGGGTTGAAAGGACGAGGAAGAAATAGCTACAACGAGCTAATATGGGTTGAAGGTCCATTGGCACGCGACGTAATCGTGTTCGAGTAACGAGGCACAACCTCGAGCGGTCACAAATGTGACCTAATACGGGGGCAGTCACCTCTGCCCTCCCTCCCTCTTTCACACTGTCTCTCTCTCTCTCTCTCTCTCTCTTTCTCTCTGTCTGTCTGTCTATTACTATCTTTATCTCTTTCTTCATCCCGCACGTATTGCAAAGTCACGATCGCGAGTAGAATTCAATTTGTATTTTGTTACCTACGTGTACGATCGGCGAAACGTTCGATATATCGAGATTCCTCTTTCGATTTTTTTACTTCGTGTAATCACTTTTTTGTCAAAGGACAAAAACAACAACAAAAAAAAAGAAAAAGAAAACAAAAAGGAAAAAACAAAAGAGAACAAGAAAGGAAACGAGATGAAGGAAAAAAATTTACGAAAAAATTTTAATGCAATGTTTTAGCGATAACTTCGTTGTGAATTAGATGTGACGCGAGTACGAATATAAATAAATATATGTCTGCTCATATATGTCTGCTCAATTGTTGTCGCAAAGTTTCGTCGTTCGAACGTTTACGTTTATCTTGAAAAACCTCAACGAGTGAAAAATTGGAGCGAGTCCAATGGTAACACCAACAAGTTCTTCCTCAGCGCACGTAATTCCCGCGAAAGGAATAAGTAGAAGGAGATACGTTCAGTGGGGTAGGTCGTGGTGATCGAACGAACGAACGAACGAACGAACGAACGAACGAACGAACTAACATAGACGTGCATTAGAATTCTAATAGATTTAAACGCTCTTCCTTTAAAGAGATTCCTATCGATCGATAATCGTGCGATATGATGAAAGAAACTTAAAAATAATATTAATAATAACGATGATGATGATGATGATGATGATGATGATGATGATGATGATGATGATGATGGTAATGATGGTAATGGTGATGATGATGATGATGATGATGATCGATTAAACGATATATTAGATTCGAATGGAACAATAATATGATAATCAGACAACTAGGTAATTAATTAAAAGGAAATCGATAAAATTCGTATTCAACGATGGACGATGAGAATTTTGAATGGAAACAATTAAATGTGACAAGTTAATTAAAGATTGAAACTCGTTAACAAACGAGTATTACTGGATTTAATAGAAATTGGCCGATACGCTTACGTATATATATATATATATATATATAAATATATACATATCTATTCATTCATTTATCAAACGATTCATCCATCCATCTATTTATTTATCTGTCCTATACGTTTATTTATTTAATCAGTTTGCATATCTATTAGAAGAACTAAAGTCGAACTATTTCGTTATCGTACGTAATAAAAAGGGGGTGTACGCGAAGAAAGAAAGAAAATTCGAGAGGAATAGAGTTAAGTACGTTCGAGAGTATTGAGAGGAGTGAACGGGGTGGAGAAAGAGATGGAGAACGAAGAAGAGGAGAAGGAGAAAGAGGAGGAGGAGGAGGAGGAGGAGGAGGAGGAATAACGTGTGGCGTCGTGGCAACGACCTCCGCTAACGGAGCGGAGCAAAGAGGAGTGGAAAAGAGTGGTGAGAAGGGGAAAGGAGGGGAGAGGAACGGACAGCGACGCAAAGCGACGCCCGCGCCAACGGCTGACCAACGAGGCGCACTTGCGCTGAATAGTGACGAGGCCGTTGACATCCGTCCTTTTACCTCTTCTCTCTCTCTCTCTCTCTCTCTCTCTCTCTCTCTCTCTCTCTTTACAACGAGAAAGAGAGAAAGAGGAAGAAGAGACGATCTCGATTCGGCGCGCACGTGGAGAAGGAGAGTTATAAGGCCTGCTTGCAAGCAAGCTCGCAAGCGCCCTTTTATTCGCATCTCTCTTTCAAAAGAATCGCCGCTTCTCTTCCGGACTTCGCATGATGTTGGCGCGACGTTCAAAAAAAAAAAAAAAAAAAGGAGAAAAAAAAAAGAAGAAAAAAAAACAAAAGAAAGGAAAAGAAAAGATAAAAGAAAAGAGAACAAAAATATTGCTCTTCTTTCTCTCTTTCTCTCGCACATTACTATCTCTCTGTTTTTTTCTTTTCTGTCCTCTATCTCTCTCTCTCTCTCTCTTTCTCTTTTTCTATACCTTCTTAAGTTTATCTCGAAATTTTTATTCGAATTTATCGACCCTTATTAATTTCGTCCTATATATATATAAAGTATATACATTCCTTGAGATATTTTATTTGTTTTCGAATGAACAAATATCGATGGGAATTGATTTGCGAATTGAATTCGAGTAAAAGTATTTTATCTAAAAAAAAAAAAAAAAAATGGGAAAAAGAGAAAAAAGGAACAGATATTTCAATTACGTCTGGTAATAGTTGTATATCATTCTCGTATATCGTATGTGTTAGCTTATAAGAATTAATTTCGTTTGTTTGAAAATATAAGTAATATAAACACACGTGCGTTCCTCGTTTTGTTTATTTGATAAGAAAATATCTTCGATACCTTCGTTACTTTTCGGATTTCCGATAAGCGTTTTCCGCGCGAACGCTTTATCCACGAACATATTCGCAATCAAGCGTTTAACGTTTAACGAGGCCATCTGATAACGCGTTACTCGCTTAGGATCGCTTACGTTCGCATGAACATAGCGAGAACCATCGGGTTCAGGTTACCATCGCTTTTTCAACGATAAAATCGAGGCGACTGGCCGCCCAAGTATTCAACTCTAACTTTTCAACATATCCATATAAACGTATTTCCATATAGTTATGTGTATACATATATATATTTCTACGATTATATATATATATATATATATATATATATATATATATATATATATATAAAGAAAAATTCGAAGGATAACGTTGCGATATAATTTATTGATTTAATGACCTAAATAAAACAAGATGAGGAGTAGGTGTAATTGGATGATTTCAATCAAGTAAATACTTCGTTAACGATCTATCCCTAATGAGCTACTTATACCTATAAGCATTATAACCCTTAACGATCGTACAACAAATATCAATTTGTTGATTGAAGACAAAAAAAAAAAAAAGGGAAAAGGAAAAATGAGATAAGAGTGGGAGTATAACGGATGTATAAAGACATGCGATATTCGTAATCACCTGTTGATTGAGATAATGACCAGGAGTCTCGCGATTACCAAACTAAAGTCTCTTTGTCTTGGATCTAAAGTATCGATGTTCCATCGTATCCGATTTCATATCGGTGTTGGTATTTGGTATATGACCGGGTGTCATCCACTCTCTCTCTCTATATCCAACGACATATGATATTTGAAGTTTATCGATTCACATTGAAACGCGCGCCGAAGTTTATCGACGATCGATGCTTCTAGAAAAGGGTTTGGGCGTGTATCGATTACGCGGCTAGCATAACGCCGGGGTCTATCTCCTAGCATAGTTGCAACAAGTTAACAGCAGGCGGTTAGAGTCCTTTACAGTTACGCGTAACTGCGATGCGACTGCAGGAACGTGACCGTACTGCAGTTTCGTTGCATCGCCGGCCCGTAACGGAACCCTCTTTCTGCCGGAAATGTTCGGTAAGAGATCGGTATGCGATTCGCGATGATCGAACGTGCTAGAGAGACGCGAACTTCCTATAGAAAATTCATATCTTATCTCTCTCTCTCTCTCTCTCTCCCTCTCTCTCTCTTTCATGCAATGAAAAAATTTATGGTCTTAAAAAATTTACTCCTCTCACTTATTAACTAATATACTATATCATTCCATTGCTGATATCAAATTAAATATACTCATCCCATAATGTAGATTGAATGTTTCTTCGACGAAAAGAAAAGAAAAAGGAGGAGAAAAAAAATAGAAAAGAAAAGAAAAGAAACAAACATTGTCCATTCCAGACAATGGAATTGGTTTTGCGGAATACGAAAAAGGAAAAAAAAAGAAAAGTTTATCATCATTTTTTCTAATACGACGAGACGACGACGACGACGACGACGACGACGACGACTACGCACTTCTCCCCGAAAGAATTCTCCCTCGATAAAGACGAGTTACCTCGTCATCTGAAAAGTTGTCGGGCTTTATCAGCGATACCCTCCTCGACGTTCTAGGAAGGGAAATCGCTATCGTCGTCCTTGAAAGCGATCGCTGTCGCGGTAGAACTCATCGTTGGCACGTGCGCGTCCGCGTCCGCGTCGCAAAATGCCTCTCTTTTTCTCTCTCTCTCTCTCTCTCTTTTTATTTTTCTCTTTTGCGAATTAGACGAAGAAGAGATAAGAAAAGAAAATGGACGGGTAGACGGAAAAAAAAGAAGAGAGTAGATAGACGCGTGAAACTGGAAGAAAATAAAAGAGAGAGAGAGAGAGAGAGAGCTTAGACGTATTAGTATAAAATAGATAAAAATTAAAATGAAAACAAGATAAGTAAATATATAAATAAATAAACAAAGAAGAAGAGAAAGAATGAGATAGAAAGAGAGAAGCTACGATTCAGAGAAAAATGAACGCGATTTAAAATATAAAATTAGAGGAATAGAGAGAGAGAGAGAGAGAGAGAGAGAGAGAGAGAGAGAGAGAGAAGGAAGAAGAGAATTCTTACACGTCTTAGAGAAAGAGAGAGAGAGAGAGAGAGAGAGAGAGAGAGAGAGAAAGAGGGAGAGATAGAAAGCATGCTGTACGGGCACGCCCGCGTATTTTATTATTAGCCGGATCGCTCGAATCCGCGCAAGGTCAGTCCTCGACATTCTCCCGATCCGACAGCGGTCATCTTTTCTTTCTCCTTTTTCCTTCCTCATAATCGTGGCGCTCGTAAAAGGCGTATTCATTCGAAGCCGCGAGCAGTCCCGACTTTTATTAGTTCTCTAAACGCGACACAACAGACGAAATTGAATTTTCACAGACGACCGCGTGCCATCTATTTGTCTCTCTCTCTGTCCACCTCCACTCCATCCCTTCTTTCTCATTCTTTTGTGCTTTGGTTCTCGACTTGAACCTCTTTAAATTCTTCTAAACACTTAACTTCAATTCGCGTGAATATCTTTCGATGATCTTTACGAGCGCAATCTTGAACTTTTAATTCGTACGTATATTTCTTATGTCGTTCTCATCTTCGTCGTCATTGTTATTGTTATGGTTATTATTGTTGTTTTTACTTTCTAAATCTACTCTCGTATTCGTCATGAAGATAAAATGTGATAAGCCTTATTTCTTTGTTCATCTTTATCTTTCTCTCTCTCTCTCTCTCTCTCTCTCTCTCTTGTTCTCTCTTTCCGTTTTGGTCTTTCGAGAAAGCGAAACAAAGCAAAAGAAAAAGAATAAAAAAAAAAAATAAATAAATAAAAAAATAAAAAGAAATCGTTATAAAAAGATTTTCTTAGGAGTCCATCGAAGGTTATTGAATCGGTTTGAATGCTTTCAGGATTGCTGCTACTCCTCCAGCTGCGTGTCGACCGCACTAATGCGCTCGGCAATTTTCAGAATTGACTCTCACGGTCGCAAACAGGAGCTTCGGGCAAGTTCGAAGGCCAACACAGCGGTACCGGGATCGGCGTAACCGCTCGCTGCTTCGCACCGAATGATAATAATTCAGCGCAACGGCACATTAGGAGGAGGGCCGAACGCAACATTTCGGAGGCCTTGACGTGCCCAACCGGATTACGTGGCGTGACTTCCGCCGCTTTCTCGGTGATCACCCTACGAAAGGACCTCTCTTTCTCTCTTTCCCTCTCTTGTGACTCCCTCCCTCCCGATCTTTCCCTCTCCTTCCTTCCTCCTCTCATGTGTCCACTCGTTTTACTCGGTGACCTCTCGACCGAGCCATCCCGTCGACTCGACCGAAACGCAATACGATGAGTCACGATACGGCTCTCGAAAGGTCGTATCGGAATCAGGAAGGCGGTAACATTTATAAACCTATTTTTCATGCGTTCATATTATCTGCCGAAAAAATAAATATATGTACATGTGTGTGTGTGTAATCTTTAATAATCGTATTGAACGAGAAATCTTTCTCTCTCCCTCTCTCTTTCGTTATTCGTATAGAGATAATATTCCTCCTGAAGGATACTAATTATTTTACAAAAAACTTCATTGCAGCTCGAATGACTTTTAATATATTATATATATATATATATATATGTGTGTGTGTGTGTGTGTGTGTGTATGTGTGTTTGAAAATATTTACGAAAGAAAAAACGAAGATAGAAAAGTAAAGAACAGAAGTATCGAAGGAGATGAAAAAGAGGAAAACAAAAAAAAAAGGAGAAGAAGAAAAAAAAAGAAAAACCATTTCGAAATACTTTTGCATATTCAAAGATACGCGAAATCGTTCGAACGCGAAAGTTGTACTATTAATTGCTAACGATAAAAATTAATACAGTGCGATAATATCGGCCGCGATATCGTGCCTCGTGGTCGCTCGATAAACAATGGAGCAAAAAGAAGATTAATATCTTTTCACCTCAATGGCATAGCATTTTAAATTGCGAAATGATAGCCGATCGATCGTACGTCGATTCTATGAAAATTGCATTGGGCTTATGCCTAATCTCGATTAAATTCGAACATTACTGGATTCTATTTCGATGATTATGTCCTTCGTTGTAAATAAGTTGCAAAGAGAAAAAAAAATATATATATATATAAATAAACAAAAAAAGAATATATATATATATATATATATATATATATATATATAAATATGGAAAAGAATCTTTGTCGATTTTTCATCGTTGACATTATGCTCTCGTTGACAGCTCGACGATGGTTGGCGGTAACTACAAGGACGCGATTGCACGCAGGAGAGGTAAAGATAGAGTGTTGGAGTTAGATAAAGAGGAATAGAAAGAGATAGAGAGATAGATAGATAGAGAGGGAGAGAGAGAGAGAGAGAGAGGAATACGATGTAACGAGTGAACAGATATAGATGCATTCACACACATGGACGAATATACACATGGAAACATTCTTCTCGAGCTCGTGGATTCGTCGCGATGCCCTAACATACGTCGAACGTTCGGTCGAATGTATCCTAACTACAGCAGTGGATATACGAGAATTACGATAGTGTTGGTATTAGTATTGGTATTGCTGATGGTGATGGTGGTGGTGGTGATGGAGGTGGTGGTGGTGGTGGTGGTGGTGGTGGTGGAGGGCGGTGGCCTTGTCCTTGAGCATAATCTTTCCTCGTTATCGGACGACGTCGAGGCTGCTGCGGTCGCGTCGGACTCTACCAGTAACGATTAGCAAGACTACCGGCTCGTGCGTCAGCCATACTTTTACATTCTCGAATAACAATGCCGGCGATACCTTCTGAATTTGCGTCGTCGAATTTTATTCCTATCAGCAATACTATCTCTCTCTCTCTTTCTCTCTCTCTCTCTCTCTCCCTCTTTCTCTTTCTCTCTTTCTATCTCAAAGCGGTTTTACGCGGACATCAGGCATCGTCGACCAAGTTTATTCTACGCCTCCTTCTTCTCCTTCGCGATCTCGATCCCGGTCCTCTTTATCTTTCTTCGTAAATGTATTCCACTTATGTATCTGCTTACTTAGATGTAAAAGAAGTAAATACCATATGATGTATGTCGCGTGCGCATACATTATGTGGATTTTTAAAACGTCCCATTCGTATAATCGTGCGGTTGTAAGTTATATAAAGAATGGATCACAATAATATCAACATATATATATATATATATATATATATATATATCATATTAGTTACGTATCAACAATATGTATTTAATAGCTGAGAGAGAGAGAGAGAGAGAGAGAGAGAGAGAGAGAGAGATAACGCTATGCTTTGCATCATTCCATATCTTTATGCAGGAAAATTGATAATCGGGAAACATTAGAAATTTTGTTTACAATGTTTCACCTTCGAAATGTCACCAAGTCTAATTTATTTTAAATTTGTCCAACGATATCGATGTTTTCGACAGTCAAAATTATAAAAAAGTAACTAAAAGGTTATCATGACCAATAACTCATTGGTACGTTATCGTTGGGACAAAAAAAAAAACTAAATAAATAAATAAGAAAATAAAGTCGATTGTTTACACGACGTATATTGCACTCAATGGTACTTTCGTAATTTTTCTTTCTCTGTAATTTTGTAAATAAAGAAATAGAATAAAGAAAACAGAAAGAAAGAAAGAAAGAAAGAAGAAAAATTAGAGAGTTAAAAATGTAAACATTGAAAAGTGACATTAAAAGTCGATCGTTAAGAAATCCAAGATCAATCTTAATTCTCGTGAAACGAGTAGATATATACGTACATACGTATTTACGAATGGCACACGATGAATAAACGCAAAACGGACGTTTATATATCCTAACGTTTTCGTTATTCGTCACGTAGATTCTTTCAATCATTCGCTATCCTGGTTTGGCCGTATACGCGATTACGTCAATGATCAGTATTAATAATATCGGTTCAGGGTCCTTACGAAATCGGTACATCGGGATCCTTTGATCTTTAAATATAAATATGACTATGTTTTACGTCGAATCGTTGTATTGTTCATGCGATTATATCAAATATATATATATATATATATATATATGACTTATTTTTTAGAAAAATGACTAATTGAAAAGATGAAATTCTCGTCGTAAGGAAAATAGTATTAAGTATTTATCTAACTTATTATTCAAGAATCATAAAATAGTTAATGCCGACTAAAGTTACTCTCGATGAACGATGAGTACGCAGAGTTCGACGTGGAAATTTTAGCTATCGGCCAATTCTTGGGACGAGCCCGATTGGCACGATTTCGAGGCAACGAAGAAACTTTTGTAAATTATACGAACCGTACTATAATGTTATAAACGAGAAATAACAAGATGGCAATCCATCGCAAGTTTTGTCATTCATTCGGCCGCCAACGCAAAAATAGCATGGGAATAATGAAAATTGGATGGACAACGATCTGTGTTATTTCATCGTTGATATTAATGTCGAAGTAAACGCTGAGTGCGATCTCGATTAATAAAGAAAGAAAGGAAGGAAGGAAGGAAGAGAGAAAAAAAGGAAGAGGAAAAAAGAGAAAGAAAAGTGCAAAAAGGTAAAAAAAAAAAAAAGAAAAGAGTAGAATTTAAAGATTACGTGATTTACAAACGATCGATATAGTCGGATATAGATGTACAATTAAGAAAAAATTAATTCGACGAGCATGACTAATGGGCAACGATATATAACACGTTATAACGAGAATCGATTAAATTCGAACGCGTGAGCGCACTCGCATACTCGCGTACGTAAACGCGTTTAAAACGAGAAGCCGCGCGTGTCACCGTACGGTACGTTTACGATCATGCGCATTATTCGTTCTTTTATTAATCTCGGCGTTATGTTGCGAATAATTTACGTACGTTGCTATGATGGCCGCAATTGAAAACCCGTTGACCATAGCACTATAAATAGACATCTTTGGGATTTCATTAAAAGCGATTTCCCATTTGCCTTTCGATTTTAATTATCGTTTGACCTTTCAAAATGATTGGATCTGTCTTACGGGATATAAACAACAACAAAAAAAAGTGAAATTAAAATAATAAATATTTATGTGCATATAAACGAAAAGAAAAAAAATCGCAAGATTAAACATAACTCTAATATAAACACGTACTATATCCCTTGATTGGCTTTTTCGTTGACCGCTGGTATATCATATACGACTCGATAAATAAACTTTGACGAAGTAACAAATCTACGAGAAATATCGACTTCCTTGTACTCTTTTCATCCTAGATTGATAAAGAAGAATTGGTTCGGTCAGTCGAATGTTACTATCTTTTTTTTGTTTTTTTTTTTGTTTCTTCTTTTGTCGTGAATTTTCCTTTCGCATTTGCGTGAATCATTTTGAATATGAGATACTTGATAATCGTTATCACGTGGTCCAAGGTTGGCCTCGGTAATTCTCTCTCTCTCTCTTACTCTTTCTATTCCTAAATTTAAGCGAGAGAAAAAGAGAGAGATAGAGATAGAGAGAGAGAGAGAGAGAGAGAGAGAGACAGAGAGAGATTCCTTATGAACTAAAATTGTTGCAAGGACGAGAGGAGGAACCACTGAGCCGGACGCGTTAACTTCCGAACATTTTAAAATCGTCTCCGACCTTGAGTATCGATTTCTGATAGGAGTCAACAAAAAAAAAAAAAAAAAAAAAAAAAAAAAAAAGAAGAAAGAGAGAGATGGATAGATAGATAGATAAAGAAGAAGAAAAAAATGAAGGTTTCTCGGCACTGGCACATTTGCCTATACATAATGATGACATAACGTTTATATGCTTCAACGTTGTAAAAATGAAGAAAAAAGAAAAAAGAGAAAAAAAAAAAAATTTCGAAGGAATTCGTCGAAGCTACTTCTGTCTCTACTCCTCTCTTTTGTACGAGAAAGAAAAATAAATTAAATGTCTACGATCGCGTTAAACGATAACTTGGTCTGATTCCTTCCTTCCTTCCTTCCTTCCTTCCTTCCTTCCTTATTCCTTAAATTTTCTTCACTTTGTAAATCCATTGTGAAAATAATATTGGGGATTCCCTTGATCGTATAATCGTAGTTCCGTCAGATTGAAAGTAACGGGACGAAGAAAATGCGTGTGTAAAAGTATCGTCATTAAATTGTCAAAAAGTGAGAATTTCGAAAACAAGCGAAAAGACAGAGAGGAAGAGAGAACATAACAAAAAAAAAAAAAAAGAAGAAAACAACAACAACGAAGAGAAAAAGAAATATATAAAAATCAAAGTTAAATAAGAGAGAGAGAGAGAGAGAGAGAGAGAAAGGAAGGAAATATTTGGATCGTTCGGAAAAGGGAGTATATATCAAACACGATATATTTACGTATTCATTACCTATACACGCGTAACTATCATGATAATAATTATGAAAGATCGAACGCAATTTGGACGAGGGAAGGAACACGAGAAGCAGGAGGAGGGGTGGGGAACAACGCGTACTTGAACTCATCTTCATCGTTGTCGTTGTAATAGTAATCGTAGTCGTCGTAGTGCTGAATCATTTGTCGACGGCGATATCGCGGATCATGATAACAAACGCACACGGCTAAGATAACCTTCCACGAGTCCGCGAAGTATTACTGTTACTGGGTGGGGGTTATAAAATGAAGAAGAGAGGGAGATGGAAACGATCGTGCAAGGCTATTCTCCTCGTGTTGGAATCCGTTTTAGAGGCCTCGCGTTGCGGTCATCGTAATCCATCGATAGAAAACGTGCGAAACCGATCGATCGTATATGTCAGTCGACGAGACAAGGGCAGAGTCGAGAGAGAGAGAGAGAGAGAGAGAGAGAGAGAGAGAGAGAGATGAAGATATACATATATATATGTGTATCTATATATATATATATATATATATATATGCTTTTATATAATCATATGAATCACGTCACAGATCCTAAGTAAAAAAAAAGAAAAAAAAAAAAAAAGAAAAAAAAGAGAAAAAAAAATATACGTATATACGTATATAAAACAAATGGAAAAAGTAGAGGGGAAAAAAAAAGGTAAAAGGTCAAAAGAACGTGCGTGCGTGTGCGCGCGTATCTCTTTCACATATGGACATCGATCGAGGGAAAGATCATTGTCGATCATAATCGTGATTAAAGCTAAAAGGAACGAACATGTTCCTTTTTTTTTTTTCTCCTTTCTTTTTTTATTTATTTAAAATTTTCCTCCCACGATTTAATATCTTTGTCATACCATTATAGACTTAATGGAGTATTAAGGTGATCGGCCACGTGTCGACGTTATCATCATTTCAATCGTAAATAGGAACGTCTTTTTTTTTTTTAGTGGAAATAAATATTTATTAACAAATTCTACGAATTTGAAACAGAAGAAGAAAAAAGATAAGAAAAAAAAAAAAAAAGAAAAAGAGAACGGAAATCGTTTTCCTATCAAAATAACATCGAACGAAAACTTTTCCAAAACGAAATTACGGAAGGGGGGGGCAGGAAGGGAAAACGCTTATAGGATAGGATATACTTACACGAACTAACGGATATACACTTATTTACTAATCGTAAGATGAATTTTTCGATACTGATTCGCAGCAAAAAAAAAGAAAAAAAAATATTGTCGGGAAGCAAAAAAAGGAAAGAACAGCGACGGAAGAAAAGAGAAAGAGAGAGAGAGAAAAAAAAAGAAAGGGAGAGAAAGCAAAAAAATTACGAGCAATCGTTATTGGCTAATGTTACTGATTAATCGTACAATATACGGACACATTGTAATCTTGAAATACAAATTGATTCGTCTTATTTCACATTTGTGTCTTTAAAAAAGAAAAAAAAAAAAAAAAGAAAAAAAAAATCGACGCAAAACGACGACAATGATAAGAAGGAATCCATCGATCCAAATACACGCGCTATATACGTTTTGTTCGAAGATGTCGTGAAGTCTTTGAACTGAACAAATTTCAAGGTCACGCGTAGTCGTGGACATGAAACACGTGCGGTAGCGAGAAGGTCGGGAGGACCGCGGCCGCGGCCGTGGTTGCGGTTGCCGTAAATCGTACGATCGTTCGGTATTTCTCATCGGCTGGTCCTTGAAATTGAGTGAGAAAGGAGATGAGAGAGAGAGAGAGAGAGAGAGAGAAAGATAGCAGATGGATAGAAAAGTTGAAGAGACGCACGAGTAACAGACATACAGGCAAGCAGCCAATCCAGGAAGAAGAGACATGAAAGAAGACAGAAAAATAAGGAAAAAAAAAAATAATAATAATAAAATGAAGGAAAGGAGAATAACGTACGCACGTGTTGGCCTACGACACGCGTTAAGATTCGAGTAATTATCATAATAAAAATATAAAAGAGAGAGAGAGAGATAGAGAAAGAGAGAGAGAGAGAGAGAGAGAGCGAAAGAGAGAAAAAGAGAAAGGATAAATTGAAAAGAATTTCTGATAGAGAATGAGGAAGAGAGAATAAGAGAACAAAAAAAAAGTGTTATTCGAATAACAAGATAAAATCAATCAATCAATCCAATGTAATGAGTATATTTTTAATCAATCAAATTAAAACGCTTCATTCATCGCGAGTATATGCTACACACCATCGCACATCCGATATTGTACATAAATATTATTGATAATATTATTAATATAATAATAATAATAATAATAATAATAATAATAATAATAATAATAATAATCGGTCTATATATAAAGTATCTATCTAATGATATGAATCCGATTCGCTCGAAAGTCTCGAATTAAGAAATAAAAAAAGATAGACGAAAGCGATGTCTTTTCGGCGCTATCCAAGGATCGTGATTTAGTCAAGGACACACTACCACGCGTAAAGGTGAGCTTTTTCATCTTTCTTTTTGTTTTTTTGTCTTTTTTTTTCGCAAGATGCCTGGACGAAAGTCTAAGAAGAAAAAAAAAAAAAAAAAGAGAGAAAAAAATAAGGAAAAGAAAAAATAAAAATAGAAAAAAAACGACTCTTTTTTCCTCGTTGTTTGTTTTTATTTTTTCATTTTTTCTTTTATTTTTTCCTTTTTTTTTTTTTTTTCTTTTTATACACGATCTTATTTACGTCAAAATCGTGTTACAGTAGTCGCTTGTCGGTGTTATCAAAGAAAACGAGAGAGATAGAGATAGAGGATGATCGATGGGGGAATTAGATCTTCCGATCGTCAGACATGGATCGGACGATTTCATTTCGTAATAATTCTGCGAGGTTTTTCGTATCTCAAAAATTGAAAATGTTCACGGTACGAGGTCGAAGAAAAGAAAAGAAACGAAAAGAACAGAAAAAGAAAGGAGAGAGAAAAAAAGGAGGAAGAAAAAGAGAAAAGGAAAAAATCCATTTCCAAGCACGTCCATTTCTCTTCCTTCTCGGGAATCTCTTTCTGTCGGGAAGACATTCTCGAGGGAGAAGAAGAAAAACGGGAAAGGAAAGATGAGGTAAAAAAAAAAAAAAAAAAAAAAAAAAGAAAAAAGAAAAAAAAAGAAGAAGAAATGAGACTTTACCCACGACGAGAATAAGGAAATTCGTTCTCGATTAATTTTCCTTTTTATAAATGGGATATTTGATTCGATCGTTGACCATGAAGAATGTTGTAATGTATCGGCGTAATAATAGTCGTCGTTGGTCATAGTGTCGTAATAAGGACTGAGCGTGTGAACGATGGCCACCTGTGATCAAATGGCCTTGTCCTTGTACAGATCATCGTTGTCAAGTATTACCGTGAATGCATGCATAAGCGCGAGATAATAACGTTAAGGAACCAAACGTCAAACGAGTGCATCTACGAGAGTGTCATGCTTTCATGCATCGAAAAAAAAGAATTTCGATTTTTTTTTCGTCACATAGGGGAACAAAAGAAAAAAAAAAAAAAAAAGAAAAGAAAAAAAGAAATAGAAGAGAGAGAAAAAAGAGGAAGACGAAAAAAGAAAAAAAGAAAAAAGGGGAAAGAAAAAAAAAGGAACATGAAAGAAAAGTAAACTAAAAGATAAACAAACAAATTTACGGTAAAGGAATAAAAAAAAGAAAAGAAAAGAGAAGAGATTTGTCAATCAACGAAACGACCTCGTCATAATGGCATTATTCACGAACGTTTTTTTAAGAGCATTGTCGTCATTGCGTATACAAAGTTACGTCGAAAAATTATCACGATTCACGTGATTACGTTTGATGCTTACGTGACGCGTTATACGATTATTAATTCGTAGCGTGCTAAAGTCCTTTTCCTTTATTTTATTTTTTTTTTGTTTTCTTTTTTTCCTTAACTTGCCTATGACACGTGAACGAACGTTTGCGTTATTAAAGAGATCCTGTTTTTCGCGCACGATAAGATCGAAAAATTGAATACGTGTCTTCTTACGTCGTTCAAGGTAAGGAAAATGATTTAAGATTTTAATAGCCAAATCTTTCGAATTTATTCTAGCTATCTAATTATTGATTATATGGTTAGCGTTCGTCAGTTAAACAAAAAAATAATATATATATATATATATATGACTATTTCTAAAAAATTTTAACAAGAAAAAAATATCTAAACAAAATAAAAGATCATTATTTCTTTGATTTAGCCTGAATTGTTAGGATATTCTAAAAACAAAAAAAAAAAAAAAGAAAGAAAAAAAACATTATACGCACGCACGTAAACTTTTTGTTCTTCCAAGAAGCCGATAATGATTTTACACTGCGCACATAACGTACGATCGCAATAAAGGAAGAGGAAGAAGAAAGAAGAAGGAAAAAAAAGACCAGAGAGAGAAAGAGAGAGAGAGAGAGAGAGAGAGAGAGAGGGAGGAAAAAAAAAGAAAAAAGAGCAAGATTATGCAGCACGTCTCGCGTAACATTATGCAATGTTACGAGAGGAAAGGAGAGGAAAGGAGAGGAGGACAGTGGAAGAAGAAGAGAGGAGAGGAGAGAAGAGTGTTGTTTCTTCAAGCCCCAAGGCCGAGGGTGCGCGTGCTCTCCTCGTTGCTATGTATATGATGATATTAACGAACGAGAATCGCCAAGCTGATCCTCGCGTTTCTCTTCGTTTCGAATTTCTGTCGAGGCAAGCACGACTCCCTTCATTTTCTCGTAGGACCCGACCTCGAACTTACATCTCCGAAGAAGAAGAAGAAGAAAAAGAAAAAGGAACCATTTTTTTCCTTCCTTTCTTCCGTCCTTCTTTTATTTTTTTTTTTCCTTCTCTCTTAGATTATCCGCTAGGTTCTCTCTTCCATCGTCACCTTTTGTCTAATCTAAAAAGACCTTCCTATGAATTCAATTCATTTATAGTTGAATTATTTTTCTAATTATTAATATATATATATATATATATATATATATATATATATATATATATGTATATCCTCTTAACTGATTCCTTAATCTCGAAATATTTAAATGATACGAGAAGATATACTTTTGAAATAATCTTAATGCGTTTTCATTAGAATGATTCTTTTATAAACATATCCGCTTAAGAATATTTGCCAATGTAATTTATCGTGTTAATATATATATATATATTCATTAATACTTTGATTGGTTCTTTCTTATTTTTTTATAATTATATAAAATCGATACCCATGTTAGTACATATTATATTATTATTAATTATGAAAGTATTCATCAATTTCTTAATTAATATATCGCAACACTTTTAACGTGTTTTCAACTATAATCATTTTATAAACATTTAATGCAAGTATAGATGTAGAAATATAACCGATTAACAGATGTATAGATACGCGATATAAACAGGAGATATTATAATTGCCCATTTTGATAAATGCAGAATACTTTTATATATATATCATTTATACATGTCTATCATCATAATAAATTATACATTAATTAAATAGAACATTATTTCTAGAAATAACTTTATAATAAGTATGTATTTGGATAATGAAAAATATCAAGGATAAGATTTTTATTCGGATACATATAAAGTAATATAATCTACGTACGTAGATATATATATATATATATATATATGTAAATTTGTGACGATCTAAATTCATTCTACTTCCTACTAGAACGACAATTGTATTTAAAATAAAATTTTGAAACTCTACGATCGTTTCACGGATGGAAATAAAATTAAATAAATATAAATGACGAGGAATTTCCGAAAAACGGATCACGTAAGTATTTACTTATAAAATATATATATATATATATATATTACCTATGTTGATTGGAGATAGCGTTGAATCGCAAGAATGTACGAACTGGCGTGAGAAACTTTCGAAGAATCGGAACGATGTCGTAACTACACGAGAGCGGTATGCTTTTCACGAGATAATGGCGTCGTTTGCTTCTCGTACACGTACGATGCACCGCTAAATATCCGTGGAATTTATCGAAATTAATTATCACGCATGTAATTAGGTTGATCCTTAAAAAATACACACACACACACATATGTATATATATACAAATATACATATACAATTTTCAATGAGATATTTTTCATTTATTCATTTATTGCGAATAAGACTTGTTAAGTAACTTACTAAGAGGGTTCGTCAGTTCAACGAGCGAGAATAAAGAACGAGACGAAATGAAGAGAAAGACAAAGAGAAAGACAGAGAGAAAGACAGAGAAAGACAGAGAGAAAGACAGAGAGAGAGAGAGAGAGAGAGAGAGAAGAGTAAAAGGCAGGCGCAGTCGATGCACGCGATGCGTCTAAACCAAGAGAGCACGTGAGAACCAGTTTGGATCCAGTTCCACCGTTGCACCGGCTGCCGGTCGCATCGATCGCTCCTCAAGGCCGCGTCTTATTCGGGCAAGGCCAAGGTCGTTGGCTTGCATTACGAGCGAAGGTGCTATTGCGATTTCTCGATGCATCGAAAGATAGATAGATAGACAGAGAGAGAGAGAGAGAGAGAGAGAGAGAAATACTATGGACCTTCATGAATCTTCAAATAATTAAATCACTCATAATCTATAATTATACGATTTCATAAATCATTTTTTTCATGTGAAAAATTTTATATATATATATATATATATTAAAATATAATACTTAAACAAGATGCAATTCGAACTGATGTAATATTAATGAGACGAATGTCATTGATTCCGTCCTATATATTTATACTCATGCATTCATGGAAATATCTACTTTTTAATGCATATTTGATTGAAAATATGTCAACGATTGAAAATATCATTCGCATATATTATTGTATTAATATAAAAGAATTATATGAAAAATTCATAGAATGTTCTTATTGGTTAATCATTTATTATCGGATTTATGAATGATCCGAAAAGTTCTCGAGATAAGTTCTCTCTCTCTCTGTCTCTCTCATTTGAGAAAGAAAAAAAATCCTCTTTTTCTTTTCTTTTTTCTTTTTTTCTTTTTCTTTTTTCCTTTTAGTTCTTCTTCGAACCGGCGTTGAAAAGAAAAAAAAAAAAAAGAAAAAAAGAAAAAAAAGAAAGAAAAAAAAAGAAAAAAAAAGAAGAAGTAAAGAAAGAAAGAGGAAGGAGAAGAAAAAAAAAGAAGTTTATCTTTCGAATCAATGGCGAGGTACTCCTTTGAAGAAATAAATGAACGAAGGAAAGGAATACGGCCACCCGTGCGGGTTCAATCTGTTCGCCTTCAAGCTCGCGCGAAAATAGACCCGGAAGCGACCGATAAAAAGAGCAAAGAGAAAAAGAGAGAGAGAGAGAGAGAGACAGAGAGAGGCACGTGTTAACTCGCGTGGCCTTGACTCGGCCTTATCGCAAGCTCATCTATCGACGACGTGCGTGAAGTTATTTTCACGTGGATGAGAAAGAAGAAAAAAGCAAAAGGAGAAAAAGAAAAGGAAAAGACGAGCGTAATATAACGAAAAGAAAAGAAAAGAAAAGAAAAAAGAAAAAAGAAGAGAAAAAAAGCAAAAAAAAATTTATGCGAAGAGATTCACACGACTGTACCCTCTTATCGATCTATCGCGTCATCTCGAACGTGTCCTTTTCTTTTCTTTCCTTTTTTTTCTCTTTTTTTTTCTATTTTTTTTTTTTCTTTTTTTCTTCTTTTCCGTGTCGTCGTCCATCGTGTTATTAAACAAAAGGCGGAATAAAAAAAAAGGAAGAAGACAAGGAAAAAAGAAAAAAAAAAGGAAAAAGAAAACAAAACGCAAAATGAACGAAAAATAAATTAAGTACGAACGAAAAGAATTACGCGTGCTCCTTTGCTTTTCTTTTTTCTCTTTCCTATTTTTTCTCTTTCTCATCTTTTCTCTTCTCTTTTTCCCTTTTTTCTTTTTCTTGTTTTTTTTTCTTTTTTTTCTTTTTTTTTTTTTTTTTTTTTTTTTCCTTTAGGATGTAATTTCGTAATTGAAATTGAACGTATCTTTTGCCGATCAAATATTTGCTTTATTCATCGTATATACGTGAATGTTCGTATAGAATCTTACTAGTTATATGGGTTTAGTTCTCACGGTTTAAAAACGAAAAAAATTATAGTAAGAAGGGAGGAGAGAGAGAGAGAGAGAGAGAGAGAGAGAGAGAGACTAAAGATGTACCAAGAATCACGGAAATGTTGACATTGTACGATAGTAATGCTGTTACATACTTGCCGAAGCTTCGTTTGGCACTGGATCAATAATATACATATGTACATAATCGTCACGTCGAATTCACGATAGCCTCATACTGAAATATTTCGGTCTTACGTTTAGCCAATGTCCGTTCCTGTTGGCACTTTAAAATATCAAGGATAGCCTTCGTTCTTGACAGAAAACAACAAGATGAAATTATTTATTGACCGAACGAATCACTCATATTCTACGTAGTATCGATCACAGCTTGAAAATCATTCAGTTCTCTTTCTCTCTCTCTCTCTCTCTCTCTCTCTCTCTCTCTCTCTTTAAAATTGCAAGAGTTATAAAAATAGGACGTTTAAAATCAGAATGGCAATAAATAATTCGCGCGGAGAATATGTGACTACATTGTGAAATATGTTGTCGCTGTCGATCAGTGTGTCTTATCAAAAATCAAACAATAAAAGCCGAGGACGCGGAAAAAAATGATTTATCGATATTGAAAGTAACGCGATTAAATATATATATATATATATATATATATATATATATATATATATATATATATATATAAAGAAAGTCATTATAGAATTATGAGTGTGCTGAATATCGGAGAATCGACTTGCACGTGCATGTGTACGTGCATTTTTTTTTTTTATGTCAATGCATGTACGTATAGAAGATATTCCGTATGAAATTTCAAATGAAAGAAAAGCGTGTCGATTGAGAGAACTGAACGTCGATATTAAAATTCTATTTCATACGATAAAATCATTCACGTCATCATACGTGACTTATGCCTTTGAAACATTAACTAAATACTTAACGCATAAGTTTAATATATTTTAATTATATACATAGGATATCAAAGGAAATAACGAGATATTAGATAGAAACATTTTAAGCGTACGCATTGTGTATGTATGTACGCGTGCCGATACTATTTTCTTTTTTTTTTTTTTTTTTTGTTTTTCTGACTTGAAATCCAACAATTACGCGGGGAAAACATTTTATCGTGTTTCTGCAGGGGAAGGAGGGGGGGGACGGGGGTGTGATTAAACTAAGGTCTTAACAAACGTCCACGGTCAAATGGTCAAGGATCCGAAGCCTCTCGTAGTCATTTTTAAATGTAACCCTTGATCCGCCGACATGTTCCAACCAACGTTTCTATTTATCTATCTATTTATCCATTCGTGATATCTATTATATTTCTATATACGTTACTTTCTTGGCAATCGTGTGTTATCGAACGGAAGAGAATAAAGAAGGCGAACGCTTCCGTTGTCACATCTAAGGTGTGCCTTTGGATGACGCATTGAACTTACAAGAATCTGGATATTGAATGCATAAAAAGAGAAAAAAGAAAAAAGAAAAGAAAAGAGAGAATTAAAAAAGATAAAAGAGAAAGAGAAAGGAAGAAACAAAAAAAATTTCTTTCCTCGAAGATATAATATCTATATCATATCTAATTGGATTTTTGTTCGCACTACGGATAAATCAAAACGAATAAATGTTATGTACGCATGTAACTTGAAAATTGTACTCCCTGTATTGAGAGAGAAACAGGGACTTCCTAAATAGATAGAGAGCAGCTGATTTTAAGAATCTAATACGTAAATACGTATACAGAAAAAAAAGAAAAAAAAAAAAAGAAAAAAAAAAGATAAAGAGAAATAGAGAGACGAGTGCAAAAAAAAAAAAAAAAGAAAAAAAAGAAAAGAAAAGAAAAAAGAAACGAGAAAATAAAGCGAAGGTGAGATGGAGGAGGTTAAAAAAATACATAAAATCGTGGCGTTTATATATTCGTTGGTTCGACATAGGCGTTTAGAAACGTACTACGTTATATATATATATATATATATATATATATATATATATGTATGTATATATGTATGTAACATAGCTCGTGTTCGGTAGACCGATCTCGTTGAGATGGAATGATGCTGTTCTCGACAAAAGTTCGTATCCTTGACACACAAAGCGTCTGGCTGAACCATCCAAGCGACCCGTCCATTTGCGATTCAAATACCAGAGACGAGGACACAGGAATGCCAGAACATCGTCGAGTCGAACTCAAGGGTTCACGAAGAGAATCGAGAAACGAACGATATTTACCTCGCTCGCTTCAAGATCCTCGATTATGCCTACTTTTATTCCTTCCGCTCTAAGAGAATAAAGGAATTCACAAAAGATCGATTTCGATAAATTTCGAAAGGTTATCTCGTCGGATACGCGAGCAAAAAATTTCCTTCGACTCTTCGAGCGGGGAGAGGGGAGAAAGTAAAAATGAAAAAAAGAAAAAAAGATTACAGAAAAAAAAAAAAAAGAAAAAACAAATGAAACAAAGAGATTAAATTTTACTAATTCGATGTTATCTACGAGTGAGAAATCCTTCGTTTTTTTTTTTCTCTCCTTTCTTTATCGAAATACATACGCGCATGCATCCATATATACATACATACACACGTACGTACGTACGTACATACATACACACATACATAGGTGCATACATACGAGCTAACACTTCTAAATTCGCGTATCATTGAGAATTTCGACGAAAAGAGAGAGAGAGAGAGAGAGGGAGAGAGAGAGAGAGAAACGAAAAAAGAAAAAACAAAAAAAAAAAGAGAAAAAAAGGAAAAAGAGCTTAACCAATGACTACATCGATGAGAGTTCGTCGAAAATTTTCCTATCGAACGAAACTCCAATTAAATTTTTTTAACTGCAATTTATATTCGTAACGGAACAAAATAGAGAGGGTTAGATATATACGGGACGATCGTATTAATTAAATACCGTAATCGACCGTAATCTTCGTTTAATCAGCGAGCTCTTTAAACTTTACTCTTTAAATACTCCCAGAAAAGATTTACACGTAAATCGCCGGAGGAAGTAGAAGGGGAGGGAGGGAGAGAGAGAGAGAGAGAGGCGCTTCGGGCGCCAAAATGTTCGTGTTGTAAAAGAGAAGTCGCGCCAACCGATAACGCCAGATTTACAAAGAGCTTAACGCAAGATAACCGCGAAAACACGACTGTTAAAAGTCAACCAAGCATATTCACAAATTAATCTTCATCGGTTGGCTAGTTATTTTTTTTCTGATTTCTTTTTCTTTCTTTACTCTTTTTTTTTTTTCTTTCTTTTTTCTGTATCGACTTGCTCTTGAAAGGTCGTAAGAATTTTTTAATAAATTAACGTAAAAAAAAAAAAAAAAAAAAAAAAAAAAAAAAAAAAAACAGAAAAATATCATATTCGACAAAATCTGTAATGGTCCTTCCTTTTCTACTTTTTTTTTCTTTTTATTATCATTATCGTCATTATTATTATTATTATTCTTATTATTATTATTATTATTATGAGATATTTTCGATGAAATAATTAAACAAAGAAAAGCATATATATATATATGTATATAGAAAGAGAGAGAGAGAGGGAGAGAGAGAGAGAGAGAGAGATGAAGACAACTTTGACATCATTTCCTTCGATCAAATTGACGAATTTTCCGTTCGATCGAACAAATTATAAGAACCTGAAACGTCGCTCATCGGGATCGATAAAAGTCTTGATAAAATAACGAACGAAACATTTCCGTGTTGGCCCTGACCTTTACGCACAGTTCAAAAAATTTACGATAGTTCTTTTCCCGGGGAATTCGTTATCGGATCTCAATCGTCTGACACGTCCAGTAAACATTCTATATATTCTATAGATGTTCATATATTAGAAATATCTTTTTTCTTTCTTTATTTTTTCTTTTTTTTTTTTTCTTCTTCTTCCTCTTTCATTTTTTTTTCCTTGTTCCGTACAATTCCATTCAAAATATCCATTCGATGAATTAATTTATTCAATTTGGTTTGGTTATAATGTCCTAGAGAAAGCTTTAATGCAACTAACATTGTATTATATTATATTGGTTCTTACGCGTTTGCCGTTAAACACGATGGCGTTGAATGCAAGTCAAGGTCATCTTTTCAGAAATTGTCCGTGGACGAACGCACGCACGCACGCACGCACGTATATTCTCGTACGACTTTAATAAGCGACAACCGGCTTTTAGTAATTTATTAAAGTAGTTAGTTTAATTCTTCTTCGTCGTTAATATAATGTTTTCTAAAATACCAAACTCACCTTTTTGTGTCGCCCAAAGAAAAGAAAGAATAAATGTGATTCCATAAGAGTGTAATCGTATTTTTTGTTTTCTTTTTTTCTTCTCTATTTATTCCCATAGAAATCAATTTCTATAGGAAAAATCCTATGCCAATCGTCGATAAAAATTTTAATTCGATCGTCAATAATCATGAAAAAGAAGAAAGGAAGAAAGGAAAGGAAATGGAAAGGTAAGACCAAGAGAGAGAGAGAGAGAGAGAGAGAGAGAGTATCTTGAACTTTTATTCGATAAAAATGAATTGCGATGAAAATCCGATGCGATCATCGATAAAAATGAAGTCGATCGAAATCAAGGGTAGAGAGAGGTGAAAATGAGAATAACAGAGAGAAAGAGTTCCTTCGATTTAAATCTAAATTCGTGAAGCAGGCAAATAACAAAACGACGATTCCAACTTGCGATGTCTTCTTTTTTTTTTCTTTTGTTCTTCTCTCTTCTTTCCTCATCGATGATGATAAAGTCGATTCGTGGGCGCGCATCGGAAACATCGAACATAAAAAAAAGAAGAAAAAAAAAAAGAAAAAGAAGAAAAAAGGAACGAAAAGGAAGACGAAGAAGAGGAAGAAGAATAATGAATCATTCGATATTAAATGATAATGAAGGGATAAGAACAACGTGAATGACGAGTATCACAATTTTTAGAATCATCCAAATCTCGCCCTTGTACCGAATTACCGAAATATCCATACCACTTGTTTGTTTTTCGTAAGCTTCTTTAAATTCTCGAGAAAAAGAGAAGAACTATGATACCGCGATTATTTATTTGCTCGTTTTAAAAAATCAATTTAAAATCAACTATAATAGATTATCGATCTATTCGAGTTTAGTAACGAGACGACCTTTGCGTTTCTTTCAAATGTTTCGAGAGAAAAAAGAAAAAGAAAAAGAAGAAGAAGAAGAAGAAAAAAAAAAGAGAAAAAGACGAAAAAGAAAAGTAAGGAAAAACGAAAGAAGGAAGGAAGGGAACAACGAAATTACATGCGAAGTTATTAACAATTATTTGATAAGAGAAAAGAAAACAAATTGACGATAAGTAGGAAAGGTACTGATCCAGTTAATTTCATTCTAAGAATATATAAAATTTTGTTTATATCTCCAGTTAAATCACAAACGGGACAAACGTTATCGCTTTATTTAGCCGATTGAAATCGATCGTTTGACGTTTACCGGCGCGATAATTCAATGAACGAGAAGCCAGATCCAAGGTCTTTCGAGAACGAACGACCGTTTCGACGAACAATACAATTCCGTATCGATCTCTCTGTCTCTCTCTCTCTCTCTCTCTCTCTCTCTTTCTCTGTCTCTATCAATGTAAACTATGGTCTCTCAAGGTTATGGACCGTACAAGCCGAATGCCGGACTGAAGACACTGAGCCGGTTTTTTAATACTTTTTACCTGATGAACACGATTATTATGAGCGACAAGTGTTCAAGGTTGTAAATAGTTCAAGTATTATTCTTATTATTGAAACTACATCCGTGCCAATAGATGAGAGTCAAAGAGAATACGTAGCGTTTTTCGTTCGTTCCGTTTAGATTCGCAAACTAACACTTTGTTACCAATGACAATCGAAAAAAAAAATAAAAAGATATATACATAAATATATATATATATATATATATATATATAGATTTTTGAAATCACTCAAAAAGAATAGAAAAAAAAGAAGAACAAAAAGAAGAGGAGAGAAAAAGGAAGAATCGAATTAAACAAGCACGTAATCTTTAAATCAAATTACGCAGATCAGGCCGAAGAGGGGTAGTATAATAGGTCAATCTAGGGGCGTAACGATTGTACTTAGAAAAGGGGCAAAAAAATTAAACGGGAGGAGAGACAGACAGATGGAGGGATGGACGGATGGAGGAGGGAAAGGAGGTGGACTGGGAGACGAACAGAAAGGATCGAAGGACCGGGAGGTCACAGTTCGTTCAAAGTCAACACTGCCATCTGCTGCAAGGATAATGAGAACTGAACTTCTCGTCTCTTTCTCTTTCTCTCTCTCTCCCTTTCTCGCACGGGCGCGCGCAAACACAAATAAATACATATACATACGTACATATATATATATATATATATATATATATATATATATATATATATACGTGTAAGCCCATTCGAGTTCCCTCGATGGACGTACTTAGTTTAGGGTCGAGGGTCGATTCAAGGTCAGGATCACGATACACCTCGACAAGGCTGATATTGACGGCGATGGGCGACGTAGAAAGAGAGAGACAGAGAGAGAGAGAGAGAGAGAAAGAGAGAAAGAGAGAGAAGCGTTCCAGTATATCTGGAAAGACGACGTTCTCGGGTAGTCCGCTTACTATTTTTAAACGTCATTGACATTTGCGCGCATGAACAGGACTATTCGCTTGACTGTGCCTCTCTATACGTTTATACCTACACACATATATATATAGGATATGTATATATATATATATATATATATATATATATATATGTATGTATGTATGTATGTATGCATATGTATTTGAGAATGCATAAGAAGAAGGAGAAGAGAAATAAGAAAATGCGGAGAAGAGGAGGCACGTACACACGCCATTTTCGTTCGGTCTCCTCTTTCTCTTTCTTTCTCTCTCTCTCTCTCTCTCTCTCTCTCTCTCTCTCTCTCTCTTTCTCGCCCACGCTTGCCCTTCAAGAGACGCGCTTACGGCTCTCCTACGGTCGACCGGGCAATAATAATAAGGAGAGGAGAATAAACATGGACTCTCATTGTTCGACTCCGCACGAGAAGGTGTTTTCGCGATATTTTTAGTGTCCCCCGTAGCGAGAGAGAAAGAACAAACGAGAGTATATGGCTATCCGCGTGGTATCTTAACATCTTCTCCTTATCCACCTCCCCTTCTTCTTCCTCCTCCTCTTCCTTTTCCTCCTCCTCTTCCTCCTTCTTCTTTTTCTTCCTCTTCTTCTTCTTTAGGTTCCTCCACCCCTAAATCTGCCAAAAGAGTTTAGAGGGGATTCGAGCCACCTCCAGAAGTTGCTACTCCTCATTTATCATTTCCTATTCCGATCGAGAAAACGATAATTCTTTCGAGGTTTCCCTACCTCCCACAGTCATATTTTTTTTTTTTTTTATAATTCGGAAAACGTGGGATTTAAAAGAGACGAATAATCAGAAATATAATATATTTCCCAAAGATATACATATATATATATATATATATATATATATATATATATATATATATATATATATATATAAATACGATAATTTATAATCGCATACGATTATTGATGCAACATATTGCATCATCGATTGCATCGTTTTGATATTATGTATTATGTAATTATAAGAAATATTTGAAAATATTTTCGCGATCGTGTAAGGAGAAAAGAAATTGAGGAAGATCGGCGTAATACTTGGTGGATTGTAATAAATGCATGAATGTTAAGCCCCTGGAAATTTTTTCCTTTTTTCTTTTTTTTTCGTTCTTTTCTTTTTTTTCTTTTTTTTTTTTTTTTTTTTCAAGAGATACTCGAATTCGTAATTAGTGCGAGGGATAGAATCTTAAAATGAAACGAGGAACGATCGGAATTTCAAATACTATTTACACGTAATAGATTTTCCTTTTTTTTTTTTTTTTTTTCTTTTTTTTTTTCCTTTTCTTCTCTTCTTTTCCTTTTAATGCGGATATACATCGGACACGTGGTGCTCCCTTCCATATGGATCATATATAAAATAACCTGAAAATTGTTTTAGAATTTAATATTAAGTTCGAATAATGTCACGCCCACGACGATAAAAATCGATGAAAAGTTCGATTTTGCGGAGCGTTCGACGTTCTTTGATGATACGCTTCGACGATATAAAAAAGGTAAAGACTGGAATATTGGTAGGAGGATAAAAAGAAAGATAATAATAATAATAATCATGATGATAATAATAATAAAATAAAAAGATATATATATATATATATATATATATATATATATATATATATATATGTAAAATACCTACAAAAATAAAGAGCGCAAAAAAGAAAATGAAAAATACCTTGGACGTCGTTCTCGGCAACTGGGTGTGACACGAAACTAAACGCAAAAAGAGAGAAGAGAAATAAAAGAAATAAAAGATAAATAAAATATATATATATATATATATATATATATATAAAGAAAAAAGAAAAAAAAGGGAGGAAAGAGAAGGCGCATAGTCCCGAGCGTGTCGGCACGTAGCTGTAAACCCTCGAATTTGATTGTCCCGTTTGCCGGTAAGGCGGTCGCGTAATTTTCCAAAATCTATGGACCTTTCGTGGGTGGTTTACGAGCGTGAAAAGAAACGTTTAAGAAGAAGAAGAAGAAGAAGAAAGTAAAAAAAAAACAAGGAAAGAAAAAAAAATGAGAAATGGAACGCAATATACAAGAAGATGGCGAAGGGGTGTATGGGTGGTTGGTTTGTATGCCGACTATGAACGAAGACAATCAACTCTTCGCGAAAAAAGACTTCCAAAGAGAAACACGAAGGGAAGCGACCCCTTAATGGAGAAACTTTGGGAAACATTGTCGTCAACAGTTTGATATTCTAAGAATCGAAATCGAATTGAGAAGAGAATCTGGAGTTGCGTGGGGTAAGGAGGGTGGGTGTTTGTGTGTGTGTATATGTGTGTGATGAAGATGGTGGAATGAGGGTTGTTGAGAGGTAATGGGTGAGGACTAACGATCGACACACTTTATTCTCTCTTATTCTTATAAACGATACGATTTCGTAGAAATCTATTCGATCGAGGCTGACTAATCTTATCATTTGCCTTAGAGTACTGTCGAATGATTTATCTTGGCTAATTTATTATCAGTCCTGTTCACGTAAGAATTCTCTCAATGAAAAATTGTTATTAGTAGCCTATTCATGCGAAATATATATATATATATATATATATATATATATATATATATATATATGTATTGTATGTACGTTTAAAAGTTAATTATTAGATGCGATTAGATACACACACACACACACACATATATATATATATATATATATATATATATATATACGTACGTCTAAGGTTACGTAAAACCTGATCGAGGATCAAAGACCAACTATTATCTAATATATGAATTAATTGGTAAATATGCGAATGATTATTTAAAAGGAGGAAGAAAAGGAACGACCTTGGATTATGCGAATAATTCTTTTTAGGTAGAGACGCGGAAGATCGACCGTGAATTCAGGATGGGATTAATACTTTCTAACGGTTATTACGATCGAGTAATCGAGTCCGACGTGGAGTCGAGAAGTTTGGAGAGACGCCAGATAATAACTTTCTGTGAACGCGACGAAGAAAAGGAAAGGATAAGAATAAGACGAAAAAAAGAATCAAAATGAAGATGAAGAAAGAGATAACTCTTTTCTTCTTCTTCTTCTTCTTCTTCTTTTTTCTCTTTTTTTTTTTTTTTGCTAATCTTTCTAAACGATACCGATTACGTTAAATGCGTATCATTATACGAATTGTTTATTTTACTCCTACGTCAGACGACGTAAGTAATTATGTACGTAATGTATTCGTTCTTTTTTCTTCTTCTTCTTTTTTTTTTTTTTTTTTTTTTTTTTTTTTTAATCTTTTACCATTATTTCTCGGACGTAATCCTAATCGAAGAATTTTCTATTTGTTAAACAACGATATTTACTTACTTATTTTTTCCTCTCTTTGTCTGTCTGTCTCTCTCTTTCTCTCTCTCGTTGTCGCTGTTCGTCATAATACGTTCGAACAATATAATAAAAAAAAAAAAAAAAAAAAAAAAAAAAAAAGAGAGAGAGAAGAAAGAAAAATAAAAAAAGAAACAAAGAATCCTTCCTTCGATCTGATCTTTCTAAGGAAAAATTTACGATCACCATATGTTCGCAACGATCGCGTAATCAGAAAGAACTATATCGTCTTACGTCAGACATGTTAAAATGCGATTGCAATGTCTTTTTACAAAGTTCCTTCGTTCGAACATTGAATTATAATAAGAAATTAGATTTTCTTACGGAGAGAAAGAAAAAAAAAAAAAAGGAGAAAAAGAAGAAGATAGAAATATACACGTATCTACGTGATTCCTTTTTCTTTTTCTTTTTTCTTTCTGTCCTTCTTTCTTTCTTTCCTTCTTTCTTTAATAAACAATATTTAATGTACTTATATCATTTGGTATACATATCGATCGTTAATTATCTCCATTAAAGGAATTAAAAATAATTCATGAAATTTGTTTTTCGTAAATCGTGTTATTCGATTAAATTTTTCTACGAAGAAAGAAAGTTAGACGAGAGTGGGAGCATCATCAGTTGTTTCCCAAGAGGGGAACTTTGTCTGTTTCTTCTGGGAAGAGAAAAGCATGAGATATGAAAGAGAGATATGTATGTATGTACTTTTATATATATATATATATATATATATATATGTATACATGTAAGTAAGTAAGTACGTTCGCTCGCAAGAAGACATAGCAAAAGTAAATCCCTTTACTTTCACTTGACGTCGTCCAACAGCGAGAGTGGACGGCTATCTTTTACTTGCGTGTCGTGATTCTTCTTCTTGGCACGATCGACCTCTTCTTTCCCTGATTTCTCCCTCTCCTCCTCTTTCCCTCGAGCATTACTCGATATAAAATAATTCTACGTATAAGAATTCCCAAGTCTCGACACTTCTTCTTCTTCTTTTCTTTTTTTTTTTTTCCTTTTTTTTTTTTTTTCTTTTCTCTTTAATCTCAACGACATCTTTCCATTTTATTTTAAATTGTCCCTGAATTTACATATTTCGTTTTCCCTCTTTTTTCTTTTCTTTTATTATTATTATTATTGTTATTATTGTTAGATATCATCACGCAATGATCGAGAGATTAACACGTCGAACTGTTCATATTTATTTTCTATTATTTAATAACGAATGTACGGTAACGATTGCGAATAATTCAAATGGGAATAATTCAAATGGGAGTTGAAACGACACGTCGTTGTTACTAAGCTTAGAACCATGAAGGATTCACGCACGGTGTTTTATCGCGAACATCGCCGTCGTAACGTTTAACGCTGGAATTGAAAACGAGCTCGTAAAACGGCCCCCGCCATTTGGAGATCTGGTTCGTGCTGTTGAGCATGCGATACTAGAAAAAAAAAGAGAGAGAGAGAGAGAAAGACAGATGAGTCAAATTCATTTTCGAAAGGGACACGTTCCACTGGTATTAATCATAAAATGTACGAGCGAATGTGCTTTCGTTTGTTCGTTTTTTAAAAACAAAAAAAAGAAAAAAAAAAAAAGAAAAAAGAAAGAAACGTTTTTCTTTCCTCCTCCTGTCCCCTCCTTCTCCTTCTTTTTTTTACAATAAAAAACCGATTTCATGCTTGAACTCATCTGCTCTTTTTCATTTTTTCTTCTTCTTCTTCTTCTTCTTCTTTTTCAAACGAGGAAACTTGGCATTTAAAAGACGGCACGTGTGACTCCGAATCAAATGGCGCCCTTGACACGCGCGAGCTTAGGCATTGGTATGAAGAACGAATTAAAAAGTCGGATGATCAGATCGGTTTTGGTCAACAGTTGATACGACCGCTAATGGCTACACGATCATCCGTATATCTATCATAAAGTTCTCCTTAAAGAGCAAACTTAATAAGATTCAAAGATATTATACGATCATACGTAATCGTCCTAATTTTGTCGAATTTACGTCTCTTTTTGTTAGATGCCCTTTATAACAAAACTTCCACCTTTATAACAAAAATCCATACTCGTCTCTTTTATAATCCAAACGAATTAATATTTATTAATCCTATTTATCGTCCGTATCGTAACGTATCACAATAACGCATTTAATAAGATATTAATATCAATTATATTTTAAGCGATAATTATCTTGTGTTAGTCCAAAAAAAAAAAAAAAAAAAAAAGAAAAAAGAAAAAAGAAAAGAGAGAAAAAAAAATAAACGGAAAAAAATTATCTCCACGATTACGGCGATCCTCGATCGATAACGTTATTTAGGAAACTCGATATAAATCTTGAAAGATCGAAGGATGAACGATCGACAGTGCCACGTGGTACATATACCTGAGTGAAACTCGAAAGTGAATAACAACGCGTGATCGATCCACGTGGGTCCACGTGCTTCTCTTCGTTCTCTTAGCGCTTTCACAAGATGGCGAGTAAATGTCTCAGATCGTTAAGGGAACCAGACTAGTGATCCTCTTTGATCATCGGCTTCTTTTCTTTTCTTTTCTTTTCTTTTCTTTCCTTTCCTTTTTCTTTTTTTTATTCCTCGGTCACTCTCGTTCGGCTTGTGCAATTGGCCGAAACAATATTTTAGATCGTATCTCCTAATTTCGCTTTTCGCATTTGTTTGTCGTCTACGTTACAACGAAAGAGAGACGGAGAAAGAGGAAAAGAGAGAGACAGAGAGAGAAAGAGAGAGAGAGAGAGAGAGAGAGAGAGAAGAAGAAGAAGAACAACAACTGCCAACCGGATGATTATGTCAACATAATTCATCGTCTTTTTTCTTCCCTTTCCGAATTTGACTATTTTGTTTTAAAAAAAAAAAAAAAAAAAAAAAAAAAAAAAAAGAAAAAAATAAAAAGAAAACCAGTCAAAGATTAACATTCGCGAAAATCCAAACGTTATACTTTTCTATTATTTATTTAAAAATTCAAAAAATTGTTTACATCTTTTTCTCGAAAATTTTTATGTTCGTACAAATCGATAGATTATACAGAAGTATCATTTTTTACTTTGTCCAATCAGACCATATAGAGATTTACTCGTAAATTATCGTAATTATTTGATACGTATATAGATATATCTATATATATATCTATATATATATATATATATATGTATATACATATATACATTCAACGATCTTTATATCATATTTGCTTCACGAAAATCCGTATCGAACTCACGATCAATACACGCTTCTTTATCCTACGAACCGATCGAATTTCTCGAAAATTATTATTGCGGCGGTCGCGCTGATCGGCCCGAAGGTCGCCACGAGCGGTAAATATGCGCAAGGCCACGATATATGAATTACAATTCTTATCAATTCTTCGTGCGACAAGGTCGCGCCTTTATCTTCGCTCGTAACGAGCGCGCTGCGAACCTTTCGAGAAACACGTACTCTCGCGAGCTGCTTATATACATACATACGTACGTACATATATTTAAACTGGAGAGAGAGAGAGAGAGAGAGAAGGCATATAGCGACTAGATATCGAGTAGGCTCAATATCATCACCAAATTCCTCTCCTCCCCTCCTCCACTCCTCCTCTCTCTCTCTCTCTCTCTCTTTGTTTCTCTTTTCGTGCTCTCGAAAATCCTCTTATTTACGATATTGGCTCGTTTCACTAATGAATTTTGGTATATTTTGAGAGACACGACTAAGTACGTATTTACGTACAAACATAAGTGACTTTGTTTACAGATAATTCAATGTCAAAATAAAAGCGTCATATTCGCGAAGGAGAGTCACGCTTGATACATTTATTTATTAAACACGGATAAAAGAAAGAATGAGAAAAAAAAGAACATGTACGCCGATAACAAGGATAAAGAATAAAGAGAGAAAGAGAGAGAGAGAGAGAGAGAGAGAGAGAGAAAGGAAGATAGAGATAAAGAACAAAGGAAACGACCTTCGAGCTTAATAAACCACGTAGTATTGAAAAATAATGTAAAGCTTGTGAAACGTAAATTATGACCCCGACAACGACGATGATGACAACGACGACAATGACAATTAGCTGCAATCGAAGAAAAATATTCCATCGAAAGGGAATTAAAGTAGAGGTGGACTCTTAACGTGAATGATCGATAAACTGTAAATATAATAATGTATAAAAGAGAGACAAAAAATAAAAAAAAAATATATATATATATATATATATGTATAGATTACATGGGTCAATGAATAACGATAGCACGTCGTTTCTTCTAACGTTATTCGTGGAATGTGAAATAGCAAGAAGAGGCAACGTAACCATAAGTTAACTAATTTTTATATTGCATGAATATGATAGGCAGAAGAAACGGAATAATGAGGGATCGTGTATTAGAGTATATATGTATAAGATATCGTTTCGTTCGTAAGCAAATTTTTCTTAAATACATATGCCAATGCACATACGTATCTCGAGGCTTTGATATCGGTATTAACGAAACCGATTGAGAAATAAAGGAAGAGTAAACAGAGCGGTAAATGAGCGGTCACGAGGTCTTGTTCTACTTTATGTCTCTTCCTCCAAAAATAAGATCTTAAACGAAACATTCGAAACAAAGTGACAAACAAAAAATAATACTAGTAATAATAATAATTATAATTATTATTATCATTATTATTATTATTATTATTATTAAAGGAAAACTTGTATCCATATGGTAGGATAGGTACATACACGTATATGTATAGAATATATACGTGTGTATATATATATATAAAGAAAAATAAAAGGAAGAGGAGCCCTTAAAAATGGTTACAAAGGGTCAATGAAATATATGGATTGATATGAAGACAACAGCTGTAACATGGTCTTCGATAAATACTTGATCCAATTTCAAGTCATCTTAAGATCATTCTGATCTAATCTATTTGATACTAATAGATAAAATCAAATTGAGAACAAAATTTAATATAGACCATTTCAAAATCTAAAGTTCTACTTTTTTTTAAAGGAATTCTCAAGGAATCGATTCGAATGCATCGAGAAACGATATTCCAAGGATAGAATTTTTCTTCAATAAAATCATTCCGCATGTTAGAGATAGATATCATCCCTGTCCTCATCCTCCTCCTCCTCCTCCTCCTTTTCCTCCTCCTTTTCGTATGTATTATCGATGAAATTTCACGAACCGAATAGAGCGGAAAATTTATAGGTATATATCTCTAAATCGTTGATCTATGTATTTCAATAAAAGTTTCATAGAAACGGCGCAAATAATCGTCCTTGAGTAAACTTTTCTTTCCTTCTATTTCTCCTTTTTTTTTTTTATTTTGTTTTGTTTTGTTTTCTTCCTTTTTCTTCTTTTTCTCCTCTTTTTTTTCTTTTTTTTTCTTCTTCTTCTTCAAAAACGTTCATCGTAATCATACGTAAAAGCAAGCATTCCTTCTCTTTCTTCCTTCTTTTTTTCCTTTTTTCTTCTCTTTCTTCTTAGTTGAAGCGTACAAACCGCTCTATCCTCTCATCCATCCGAGAAGTGAAAATATATTTTATTTTTTATTATCAAAAAAAAAAAAAAAAAAAAAAAAAATATTTCATTCGTCGTTTATATCTCGAAATAGGAGCCGACGTTACGCGACTCTACTATATTCTCTTTCATTTTAATGTTCGAACGAAGTTCCACTTTCTTCTCGGCTTTTACCGAGTGCCGTGTGCTCGCTAAGTATCACAGTCTCATCTTGCGATGGAAAGCACAGGACTCTTTAAGAATATTCGCAGAACATTTTACTTTCGATCGCCCACTCAGCCGCGTCACCACTTTCGATCGAACGAGAGAGAGAGAGAGAGAGAGAGAGAGAGAGAGAGAGAGAGAGAGAGAGAGAGAGAAAAGAGAAATATTTACGATCTCCTTATGAATTATTTTTCTTTAAACGACCTGGTCTCGGTCTTTCTCCGCTTTGTACGAATTCTTTTTGTATCTACTTAAGTCGAAAGGTAAAATTAATGGATTTTTATTATCTCGACACGAATTGAAATTTAACAGAAGAATCGTGTGACTAACGTTTTACAGATCTTTTCCTAAGATCTATATCTCTCTTTTTCCTTCTTTCTTTCTTTCTTTTTTTTTTTTTTTTCTTTTATTAAAAACACTTACAAAAATAAAAGATAAAGAAAAAGTACATGTATATGTGTGTATATATATATATTTTTTTTTCTTTGTTATACGATTAATAACAGTTACCTATATAAATAAATAAAAAAAAAAAAAAAAAAAAAATATATATATATATATATATATATACGTATTAGTGTATTTTATGGCAAAAACATTTTTTCTGTTCGTTCATTTATTCCTTTCTTTCTTTTTTTTTTCTTTTTTTTTTTTCAAATAAACATCAGAAACATTCTCCGGCTTTCTATTTCTATTTTGCAATTGGACCGTTGGCGAATCGAGGGCCTGGATGTTCGTCGTTCCGAAAAAAAAAAAAGAAAAAAAAAAGAAAAAAAGAAAAAGAATTCTTCCGCAAAGGCATAGACAATGTACATGTACGTATCGATTGACGCGCGAATAAAAAAAAAAAAAAAAAAAAAAAAACGAAAAAAACGAAAAAAGAAAAAGTAGATCTCCATGAAAAACGCGTGCATGAAAAACGTGTACGCGGTACGTATAACCGTGATACGTATATACACGTACATGTATATATATATATATATATATATATATATGAATATATGTATTAAATGTGTTAGTAAATAACGAAAAGCGAAATAGAAGATATATATATATATATATAAAACGAAACAAATTCAAAGTGTCGTTAACGAGACTTTCACGGTGCTCGTTCTGCATCGCGAGCAACCCAATTTGCCAAGCGCCGCTGACACGCATCGCTACGCGTGCTACACACTTTTCTGATCGGAAACTGATATCGAGAGAGCGTGCACGCGAGCGCAAAACTATATTCCAAACTGGTATGGAGGTTACAGAGTGAAAGACAACCGGTGAAACTGAAAGTTCGGGCCCCCCTCCCAGCAATCCCGTTCCGTCCCTACCCCTCCAGCCCATTCGTTCTACTTTCCATTATGGCAATCGGTTACAATCGGGGTCGATCTTTTAACGAGAATTTCCCTCTCCTTTTATTTCTTTCCTCTTTCCTTTTTCTTCTCTTTTCTTTTCCTTCCTTACTTTTCCTTTTCTTCCTTTCTTCTTTGTTCTCGCTTTTATTTATTTATTTATTTCAACTTATTTTCCTTTCGTTTAATATATCCGCAAAGAGAAACAATAACAACGTCCAAGTTGTTACATACGCGGGTGATACCTACCTACCTACCTACCTACCTATCTACCTACCTACCTACCTACCTATCTATCTATCTATAACGTATTATCAATAAATCTTAAGAAATAGGGAGTGGATAGGGGGACTGGCCGTAACGTTCAGGACGATACTGATCGTTATAAATGAAAAACAATAAAGGAACGTGATATACAAGACATGCGGAATGGAAAATCGAAGAAATCGTCCGAACATATTTCCCCCGGGGCAATCGGCGTTATTGCTATATCACTTTACAAGTAGTAACGTACTTAAATTATACCGACGTCGCTTGAAACGTTAAAGGAAATCGGTTATTATTAATTTTTTTCCTCTTTTTTTCCCCCCCCCCCTTTCTTTTTCTTTTTTTTTCTTTTTTTCTTTTTCCTTTGACGAGATAAAAGTACAAATAAAGAAAAGAATACGATAGGATAAGAAAGGAAGAAAGGAAGAAAGAAAAAGTCTAAGATAAATAAATGTCTAAGACTGTAGTATAATTACTTTCAAATATCTTTCAATAGGGAATTAGTTCGAACAATGTGCCAATGTTGAACAAAACAAATCTTGAATTACGAAAGGAAAAAGGTTCTCGAGACTTATCTCACGAACTAGATCAAATCAAACGACATAGCACATAGCAAAGTAAGTGCGACATGCATAGCACTCTCTCTCTCTCTCTCTCTCTCTCTCTACACGTATATGTAGATATGTATATGTGTACTTATATATGTATGTACGTATATCTGTGTTAACTTGTTAATGCGTTATTTTATTAGCACTTTCCAATATGGTCGGACACTTACTCTTTCTATAAGTATCACGGCTCGAGGAATTGAAAGCGACGAATGATGAAAATACAATCGACCGAACGATCGCTCGAAAAATGCGGAAGATATATTGGGACGACAAAAAAAAGAGAAGAAAAAAAAAAAAGAAAGGAAAAAGGAAAGAAAAGGAAAGAGAAAATTTTAAAAAGAAAGTTGAAAATTTACTTCTGAAATAATTAATTTGTTAGACGTTAACAAACGAGAATATTCTATGGTCATATTTTGTTTCTATCAAATCTTTTTTTTATAGATTCTTAAATAAATATCTTATTTAATTATTTAAGTACGTACGCAAGTAAATAATTAGGTCGATAAATATCGAGAGAAAAAAAATTCCAAAGTACTCCGAACGAGACTGTTTTCCTTTTTTTCTCTCTTTTTCTTTTTTCCCCCTGTTACTTTGTCTTTTTCTTCCTTCTTTTTCTTTATTTTTTTCCTTTGTTTTTAATTTTTAATTAATAGGAACGTACGATAGATATAAATTTTGCAATTTAATGGTTCGCAAAGCGATAGATACCACGGTATCATTTTGACTTGTACTTTGACTTGCGTTAGCTCGTGCATACGTGTGAAAACGTTTTTATATTTATTATTTATTTAATCGCTCGAATTGTTTACAGGATTGAACACAAACGAGAGTGAACGCGATTCGGTCGGTCCGATTATGACGACGCATTGCATTATCGTAAACCAAGTCGAACGAGAAAGACGCATCGAGCATGCACTTTCTCTAGCAAAAGTAAAAGTTTCTCTCACTGCGGCGAGTCCGTCCTCCACGAGCGAGATCACGATCGAGTAAACGACTAAACCGAGTGAACGTTTTACTTCCTCCAGAAAGTCGGAGCTTTCTATTATGTATGAGCGATGAATCGTTTCGATCTTTTCGAATTGGCGAAATCGAATAAGACCGATCAGAATGATGTCAATGATAATCGATCGAATTCAATCGTAAAACAATATTATAACGAAGCTCGTATTAAAATTTTTGTACATAGAAAAAAGTTTTATATATGTTTTACTAATATAATTATATAATTTATCGCAACTTAATTATTAGTTCGTTAAGTAATAATATAATAATTGGAATGCTCTATAAGTATTACTATATTTTTTCCATATACATAACATCACAATTTGTATATTATTTAATAATTATATAATTATACTTATATTAATTGTAAGTATATAGCTTATAGTTAAAAAGTATGAAAAACGGAGGATATGAAATAAGTTTTTCATTGCATACAACAACAACAACAACAAAATACATATATATATATATATATATATATATATATAAATTATATGTAAAGGAAAAAGAGAGAATGAACGAGTACACATTTATACGTATACATATAAATATATTTCTGTATTTTGTAAAAAAAGAAAGGTTCTCAACCTTAAGCTGATTTTCATGAACAAAGTACTAAGTTCTCAACGTTTCCGTAGTGTAGTGGTTATCACGTGTGCTTCACACGCACAAGGTCCCCGGTTCGATCCCGGGCGGAAACACAACAAAACAACCCTAGCGGCGGGGTTGTTGAATATTTTTTTTTTTTCTTTTTAAATCTAATTCTCATCACGTTAAACGAACAAATATATATTTACGAATATATTCGTTAGAAAAAAAAAAAAAGAAAAAGAAAAAAACCAAAAGAAACAAAAAATTCAGAAGAAAAGGGTGGCGATATCCATTAAAAAGAAAAAAAAGAGAAGAAAAAGAAACTTACAAAATATAATTCGAATGGACGCTTTTGCAGAAAGACAAAGAGAAGAAAAGGAAAAAAAAAAGAAAAGGAAAAGAAAAAAGAAGAAATCTACTAAACGAACGACAAAAATTTCGACATAATCATAATTCCATGTTGTAGATCGATCTTGTTACGATCTCGTCGTATCGTTGTATCGATCAACGACATTGAAAGATCTAATGATCAGTGAAAGGAGTGAAAGGAATTTATTCTGAACGTTCTACTCGAATGAAAGAACTTTTCAAGATCGTTTTTCTGAAAACGATGATGAGATTCCAACGGATGTTGAAATTCCGAAGTGTCTGTTATGGTCGTCGTCGTCGTAGTCGTCGTCGTTGTTGTTGTTGTTGTTGTTGTTGTTGTTGTTGTTGTTGTCATCGTCGTCGTTGTCGTCGTCGAAAGCAAAAAAAAAAAAAAAGAGGAAAGAAAAAGAAAAAGGAAAATAGAAAAGAAAGAAAGGAAATAAAAAAAAAAAAAAAAAAAAGATTGGTGGCGATGATGATGACGATGGTGGTGCATTATCGGGAGAACGAGAGGAGAAATTCTTTGTGTGCAAGAGGAGAGGATACTACTCGCCGTTATAGTGTGAGTAGAAGAGGGCCCGATCGAGTCAGGATACGAGCCGTCTCAAGGTCGGTTGAACACAAGGGCAAGAGAAAGAGAGAGAGGGAGAAAAAGAGAAAGAGAGAGAGAGAGAGAGAGAGTTTCGGTCTAGTCTGAACTCGGCCGCGCCCTTCGAGGTCGTGCCATCCCGTTCCCACAACATGGGGCCACCTTTATTTTTCCATCCACCAGTAGGTATAATGTGCCATTCTTAAGGGGGTGGGGCTGAAAGAACGAGAGAGAACGAAAGAGAAAAAGATAAAGAAAAAAAAAAAAAGAGAAAGAAACCTTCGAGGTTCAGAGTATCTGAATTCGACCGGCTCCATACGATTTGCTTGGTTAAACGTCTCACCGATACAATTTTTTTTTCTTTTTTTTTTTTTTTTTGTTTAATATTTAAGGACTAGAAAGAAGTAAAGTTTCATACGAACTCATCGAGAAACGTTGATTGTATTTATATAACTCGAATGATATGGATTAAAATTATATATGATATTCTTATCGAATAGTAAGAAAGTATAATCTATAAATTGTATTAGATAAGAAAATTTTATTGATCGTCGGATGTCATTGATAATTAATCAATGAACTTTATAGAACAAGTAAAGCGATATTTAACTATTTAGATATTGAAGTCTTCTCAAAGTAATCTCGTTTCTTTAATCAATAGGACCTTGATCCGTTCAAACTATAGCGTGTTATACGATTACCAAGCGATTGGAAGCTCTTGGGGGTATGAGGGCTTATCTGTCGCTTTGAGGACGATTAATTCAATGACAATGCTAGTCGAGTTTCTCATATTAATTAAGGCTAACCATCACGGTTCAGCAGACGAGGAGGAGGCTTTTGACGAGGTCAATCTCTAATCTCGTGTATGAGACACTCGTAGACGCATCGGCATTGAGGAGATTGTTGTTTGTTCAATGGTTCGACAAATTCATTGGCAAAATAATATTTCAACGAAGAAGATATTCAAATGGGAAATGGGGAATGGGATAAGAGTTTAGGAGAAAGAGGAATCATCAATCGTATCCCCCTATCTTCCAACTTACCCGATTTTGAAAATATGCAAACTATGCATCCCTGTTCATTCCAACGAGTTTTATTTTCTTTCTTTTTCCTTTTTTTTCTTTTTCATTGGCACGAATATCACGATGGCATTAGCACGAATCTTCAACGACGATCATTTACATACGGTCATCATCGGGATTATCAAAGATTCGTTAATAACATGAAAATAATCGAGGACGTCTGAAGGTCCAAATAAGTGTTTCGTTATTCGATACTCCTCTCGTAATGCTTTGCGTTAACAAGCAAAGATAGGTAGGAGAGAGAGAGAGAGAGAGAGAGAGAGAGAGAGAGAGAGAGAGAGAGGGAGAGAGAGAGGGGTGGAGAGAGAAAGAGAGAAAGTTAAAGCTTAAGTTCACGGTCGAGGTGATGCGCGAAGAGCATTGCTAATTAAAAGCTGCCGGTTACTATCGCTCGTGTTCGATCTCTCGAAGGCGCGATGTAAATCGCTTTGAAGTCGGCCCTTCGAGCGCTTGGCGCCAAGGTCACGACCTCCACTTTGTATCGAGAACGATGGGCGCGCGCCACGCACGCGCGCTTGCGTTCGTGCATCGGTGAGTGCGTCGTGAGTGCACGTATATGTATGCGCGCTCGAATAGTGCACGCTCGAGTGCACGCTCGAGTGCAGCGGCTCTAATCCGTTCGAAGGCTTTGCCCGCGAGCTCTCAGGGACGTGCCCATTTGTCTCTAGTGCCAACACCATCGGCGATAATATCGTTCAATCTCCTTTTCTCACGACGTTCGCATTTCCATTATATCCACCGTAATATCTGTTGGTTTGATTCTAAAAAAAACAAGAAAAGAAACAAAGAATATATACATATATATTGCAATTTTAATAATTGGCGGAAACGAAAGCTCGAACGATCGATAAAATCTTCCCTTTCGATGTACATATACATATATATGTACGTTCCTGAATACGGTGCTAGTTGATAAATATAAAAGAATATCTTTGAAAAATTAACAATGGAAAAAAAGTGAAAAAAAGAAAAAGGCCATGATTACGTAAACGTCCTCGCAGTAAACCCCAAACAAAGAACGGAAAAGAAAAAACAAAAAAAGAAAAAACAAACAAACAAACGAAAAAAGTAAAGAAAAGGAAGAAAGAAAAAGAAGTTCGTACATTTGCAAACGATTGAACGCGGGACGTTTCAATGAACGACAGATCGATCGAGAAAAGTTATCTCGAGTTTTGTAATTTTTATCGGGCGGAAGCGTCGGTCGTGCGAACACATTTTAAAAAATAATAATCAACGATCAACGATAAGACGCATTACGTAGTATTATCACTTTGGTTAGGAAAAGGAAAAAAGGAAAAAGAAAAATAACACCATCGAATTTTCTTTCCCCCCGCGTTCCATTGTCGGATCCAATAGATAGTGGATCAATTTGTATGGATTTACTCGAGCCACCCTATATAATACGTGTGTCAACTCGCGAAAGGATTTCGAGGGCGCGGTGCGCAGCTACACACACGGCGATTCTCGGCTCTCGTAGAACCTTGAGTAAACTGGAAGGAACGAGGATGAGTGAAGGAGGAAAAAAGGATCTCTGTGGAGAACTCGAAAGGGGAACTTACGAGGGGAAAGGGGGAGGGATGGGGAGAGCGAGTGGTCAGGGGATGAGGGAGGAGTGGGGTAAAGGGAGACAAAGAAGAACGGAGAAAAGGGGAGAGTCTCGTTTAAAGCCGGCAGGAGAAGCAACAACCAACGGAACGGCAGCAACGAGGAGAACGTCGCTGGTCGCATGTGAAAGCGCGCGCGCGCGCGCGCGCGCCCGTGCTCTCTTCGTTTCGCTCAGAGTCGGCGGGGTGAACGTACGACGGTAGACGCAAAAATCCCTCCAAGGTCGATGCATCCCCGTCGATCCTCCTTCTCTCTCTCTCTCTCTCTATCTCTCTCTCTTTCTCTCTCCCTCTCTTTCCCTTCATTCGGTATCCTCTTCTCGGACTACCCCCACCACTTTCTTCCGGCGGGGCCACCACCCTGGGCCGTCGTCGATGCAGGGGCAGACTCACCCACGCGACTCATCCGGCCCCGATTTTCAGGACCGTATCCTTTTACCCGATACCCTATACCATTATTATTGACAATTTTATATTATCCTAATTGATTTGAACTGATCTTTATGTCGTTTTAATAATGTACGTTTTATCGACGATAATATCGTGAATTAACGATTATATTAACGATTGAATAAATCGTGATTGTTAAAATTTATTAAGAAATGATATTTCAATGAATTGATATTAGAATTATATCGAATTTCTATCCTTGGTAAAAAGATAAAAATTAACTTTTATCTAGTAAGATAAATGCTTGATCGTAACCACCATGAAGAAGGAGATGATGATGATAATAATAATACGGAGGGTTGTATATGATATTTTCATAAAGTATCTCTGTACGCTGTCAATTGCGGCAAACTAATTGACAACGAATTTCTGACACTTTATAGTTAACTACGTGCATATCCGTCTACTAAAATTGGAACGCAAACTAACCGTAGGGAAGTTCGGTAGCACAATTAATGCGATTAATCTCGAACTGGTCTATCGTTACAAGCGGTAGCTTTCGATACCATGCAACACGTGTCCCTGTCAACGCCTACACGATTTCACCCGATTATTCGAAGTTAAATAACCGTCGGGATTATCAAGTTTATATCGGATTTACATCGATAAGCTGATTTTATGGTTCAATGATACGCAACTCCATTGAATTACACACGTATCGTTCGTTAATCGAACAATTTACAGCAAACATTATAAGCATTTACTTACTGATGTTTTTATACGAAATTAAACAATGACAACAAATTGAATGAAGATTTTTGAGAGAGAGAGAGAGAGAGAGAGAGAGAGAGAGAGAGAGGGAGAAAAGAAGAAGAAGAAATATCTCGATTAAGAATAATAATTAAAAGTTTTATGAGGAGTAAAGATATCGTTTCTTTCTTTTTTTTCAAAACATTTCGTATCATTAGACGTTCATACTCTTTGATGAAATATTATTATGGATCATCCTGATCGCTCTTTTTCGATCATTAATTAATAAACTCGTCATCGGGGAGAGATTCCTTAAGGTAGAAACGTTCTAAAGGAGCTAAGAAGGAGTCAACAATAACAGTAAATGAAATATCCTGTGAGCGCATAATTGAATCATGTGAGGAAAAAATACAATGACGTTAACCTTTACGATTAATGAAATACTAGCGATAAAACGAACAATCGTATCGAAATAATCGACTTCCTGTGAAATTAACGTCAATCCTATTATCGCTGAGGAAATGCTATATATATATATATATATGTATAAATATGTATAATTACTTTAATAAAACGAACCGCGTTAAAAAAGAAAATAAAGAAAGAAAAAAAAAACAAAAAAAAAGAAAGGGAACTACTCTTCCCTGTACTTTGCAACTTTTTTATCATTAGATAAGTAGAAATAATTATAAAGAAAAAAAAAATCTCGAATAACGTGCATTCCAACGAATATCGTAATGACGAATCAAACCGCACGTTTGCATTCTATAATTAATTTTTTCAACGTTTATTCGTTTATCAGATAATTCGACCGATAAAGAATAAATTTTAAAAAGAGAGAGAGAGAGAGAGAGAGAGAGAGAGAGAAGACAAATAGATAGTTAAGGGTATCATCGCACGAGTACGGATAGAATCTTTCTTCGCGATGGAAAAGAACGAAGAAAGAGCGAGGGCGTGAGAGGAGATGAAGAGAAGAAGGTAAGGGAGGAAAAGAGTACGACGAAAGAGGAATAAGAAGAAGAGTTGAGGCTGCGCCATCGAAAGAGGGTCCCACATGGATTGGCACGAAGCAATAAGTGTATCGGGTGAATGGCCGGCCGTGCATCCAGACTGCAGACGCCCAATAAAAATATCTTACGTCTATCTCCTTCTTCTTCTTCTTCTCCTCCTCCTCCTTCTTCTTCTTCTCCTTTTTCTTCTTCTTCTTCTACTCTTCAAACCATTCTCCACTCGTCCTCCCTATTTCTCCCTCTCTCTTTCTTTCTCCCTCTCCCTCTCCCTCTCCCTCTCTCTCTCTCTCTCTCTCTCTCTCTCTGTTTCTGTCTCTGTCTTTCTCTTTTCTACTTACTTACTTATTTTCTTTCTTTCTTTCTTTCTTTCTGTACTCTTATTCATCGCCAAATTATTTTTATTGTCGAATAACCGAGCATTGCTATCCCTCGTTAACAAACTCGGACTCCTTCTACTCGAGAAGTTTAAAACATCTCGCTTGTTCTCCCGTGACGGAAATTATTTACTAACAAACAAGAAGAGAAATGGAAAAAGAAAATAAAGAGGGGGAAAAGTAAAAGAAAGAACATTGAAACCGCCTGAAATTTTAAGTGATATATTCGAAATTTTATTGAGTTAAAAGTATTATTATGAGCCGTCAAATAAAAAGTTTCTTGAATGAAATATAACTACGAAGAATGATGATATGTTAAGTTGAAGATAACGATCGAAGGAAATTCATTGTCTCGCGAAAGGTAAGAACCTTTGTTCTCCCTTTCGATGTTTAGACCTTCACGTTTTACCACACCCTTCGTGTGCCAACCAGCTAAACAATAAGATACCGTGTGGCACGCACAAAGATTCTTTACTTCTCGTTTACGATACTGATTCTTAGATCGAATAGACAAGGTTGCTTGCTTGCTTGCTTGTTTGTTTGCTGGCTTCTGTCGAGTCGCGACTACGATATCTCCATTGTTGATTCGAACATAGGGCAACGTACTTAACGACTAGTTCATTCATACAGGTATACATATTAATATATGTATACCTAATATTTTATATAAAAAAAAAAAAGAAAATAAGATCAAATAAGATTAAGATTATTCAATAATATTCGCGATTATAATTAAATATATCGTTCGTTTACGATCGATCATTTATAAACGTATAAATAATTTATATTAATTTGTACAAAACTTTTTTTTTCTATCCATTTTCTCTCTCTCTTTCTCCCTTTATATATATATATATATATATATATATACTTATAATTTTTTTTTTACCAAAACAACAAAATGTTATTTAATCTAGGATTTACTCGTTCTACAGTAACATAACTATATGCCATCGTGTTCGACTTTTTCTCTTTCTCTCTCTCTCTCTCTCTTTTTCTTTCTCATCGAAAATCTCTATTATTATCTTTCGAACATGCTCTTGACGACGTCGAAAGAAAGAAGACTCGCCATGGCAATCGTTGTGTAAACTGAAATTCTTTCTCTATCCTACCCTCCTTTCATCGTAAGTGCACGGTTTACATTCAAGTACTCGAGTGGCACTTCGCCGCTGCATACCGATGCATTCGTTTCTCGTTGCACTCCACTCTCCTCCATTCCTATTTCTGGAAAAGTCAACACATGGGGAACCGTCAACGTTGTGACGTCGTTCCTGTCTCATATCTCAACAGGGCCACCCTTACGATAACAATATTTGAATCTTTGGACATTCCGAGAGTCGACGATGAACGATTTAGAACTCTAATAACGTAATGGGGAAAAGAAATATCTGTTTATTTACGATCGATTAATATGTTTCATCGATCTTCGTCATGGACTCGTAAACGAAAACAAAAAAAAAATATATATATATATATATATATACATACATATATGAAGTAAATGTAATGTAAATATAAAATATGTATGCAACGTAGTGAATTAAATATTAATGATTATGTATCCGATCCAATAATAATAATAATAATATACAAATGTATAAACGATAAAAAAAATATACAGATGGTATCGTTAAAGGATTACGAAGCATTGATAAAATTCTATAATATATGCATCAACAAAACACTATATAAATTAATAAAGCATATATATATATATAAGCTTATCATAGAATATTTTAACGTACGGCAATGCAGACATTAAATAAAAGAAAAGATAAGCAAAGAATTATGCATCGATAAAATTGCGAAACAGTATGGATTTTTAAACGAAACGTGTCACCTTTTGTTTATTACATACATATGCATATGCATGCATACATACATACATACACGCATCGCAGGTAATCGTTCATATTTTACAAACATACTTATATTCCATGCAAAGAGACCTTCACGATTTATGATACGAGCGTAATAGAAACACGTGGAATGATTTTACGTACGTTTACCCTTTACGCTGACCGACTATTAAAACTTCTATGACTTTGTAAATTGACATTCTCTCACGTCCCACCGTTCGGAATTGAAACTAACGAGTTCGATTTTCGCGAAATGCTTTTCGCAAGAAGAAAAGAACAGTCTAGTTGGCCTCGTGCCCGAGGTCTCTCGGTCGATCGAAGATCATTCCGAGGACTGTTCGCAAGTGTCACGTTTCGCTTTTACGATTGACAATAACCATAAATACCTCAGTACCGATTGTTGAGAAAAAAAAAAAAAAAAAAAAAAAAAAAAAAAAGAAACGAAAAGAAAAGAAGAAGAAAAAAGAAAGAAAGAAAGAAAGAATCTCGTTTAAACGTTTATAAAAAAAAAAAAACAAAAAAAAAATTCTACGGCAAACGGAGATCTTTTTTTTATCAATAATTTTTTAACAATCGTCGAACGAAACCTCGACAAAAAGTGAACTTCTTTCGAGAAAAAGAATTAAGAAAAAAAAAAAAACGCACATATATACATACATACAATTATATCGACGAGAAAGATAATGGGACTTGCAATATTAGTCTTAAAATAGCGAAGGAAGAGGATGAAAAAAAAAAAAAAAAAAAAAAAAAAAAAAAAAAAAAAAAAAAGAAATGTACGCCACGACTACGACGATTTTGTAGCGAGTGCGTTTGCCTCAGATACGCGTGGAATATTGAAAAAAAAAAAAAAAAAAAAAGAAAAGAAAAGAAAAGAAAAGAAGAGCGAATCACGATGAGTCATTGGGAATATAATTCGAATATATGATTCGTGATGACGCACAAGGCCAAGGTCGACAGCGTTTATCAACGAATAAATTAAGCTCGCACGTTCCACCCACACGCGTGTACGCGTGTACGTGCATATATATATATATATATATATATATATATATATTTTTCTTTTTTTCTTTTATTTATATATACGTATATATGTATGCACGCACATATATGTGGATGCTGTTGACTTTTAGTAAAGAAAAAAAAAACAATGACTGTCTATACGCAACAAACCCATAAACGTAAATACTCGGCAGAATCGTTTGATCGTTATCTCGTATATACTAACTGCATGTGTGTGTGTGTGTGTGTGTGTATGCATATATGATGTGACGATCGTTGTCCAACTAAGTACGATCGCGTTCGCTGCACCCAACTCATTCTGCTACTCTATTCTCTGTTTATTATATTGTCGAGGATAAAATTAATATAACGACGAGTATAATGCGTCCGTGTTTTTTTCCTTTTCTTGTATTTTTCTTTTTTAAAATCAAAAATAAAAAAAAAAAAAGGAAAAAGGAAAAAAAAAAAAGAAAAAAAAGAGAAAAACCAATATTGAAATGTGCGGAAGAAATGTATTAAAAAAAAAAAAAAAAAAAAAAAAAAAAAGAAAAGAAAACAGAGAAAAAAATTAAGTCAAGTCAATGCCATAATTTCGCGGTGTAATAAATAAAGGAAAAAGGACAAAAAAAAAAAAAAGTTGCAGAGATTAGATAACGATGGCATTCAAGGTTTGCCTTACTTAATTGGCACCCATATATATATACATACATATGTACATACATACATACATACATACATACATATATATATATAACGAAAATGTCATAATAAAATAAAAAAATTGTAAGGCTTAAAGAGGCAAACATATGAATACAAAATATTATCACTGATATCGAAAAAATTCATCGATCGATCTTTCGTACTCCCTTTGCCACCCTATCGAGCTTTCCTTTTTTATTTTTATTTTTGTTTTTGTTTTTCTTTTATCACACATTGTTCTCCCTCCGTCCCCCGTCCCCCGTCCCCAAGAAAGATCGTAAGAGAGATGATAAAAAGAATGAATGCCAAGCGAATCGAGTATCGTACATACGAAGAGTTTAAACGAAGGAATTTCTCGTACGTCGAACCCGTGTAAGAGCAGTTACATCGATGGACTCGTAAACGTTACAACGCGATTTCGTCTAAGGGATTCAAGACATGTACAATCCATCGGGAAATTTCTTTTTTTTTTTTTTTTTTTTTTTTTGTTCCTATTTCCTAGCAAGAGCAAAAGACGAAATGGGAGAGTAAAAGGGGAAGGAGGATGATAAAAGAAAACGGAAATGCCTTTACCATGTAGGAGGCTACGTAGTGTATAAGTGCAATCACGGCGCATTATTCTAACGAGAAAACTTTCAAGTCCTCGTGCCTCGTCACCGAAGCTAAACTATTCCTCTCTCTTTCTCTCTCTCTCTCTATCTCTATCTATCTATCTTTCTCTTTTCCTCTTTATCATGACCTTAACTTCATCCTCGAGCTCGGCGACCTTGACGCTCTCTCGCATTTGCGATGCAGCTACGAGCATCCCTCTTATTAACTCCCTCCTTCTTCCTCTTTTTCTATCTCAACCGTTCCTTCCCTCTCTCTCTCTCTCTCTCTCTCTTTATCTCTTGTCGAGATAATAAAGGAATATATATGCTGATATATTTCCGCCATAAAACACACCTGAATGTTCGAGAAAAATAGTGATAATATCATCTTTGTATTATTCATTCGTGGACCAGACTTAGAATCAACGAGATTAGAAAGAATACGGGGAGGGCGGGGGAGTTACAGTCGAATATTGTTGTCGGAATTTAATTTCGGAGATCGTTTATTTCAATACGTATTTAAATCTAACTATATATTCTAAGATATAGTATGTATAATCGTGATAAGATCATCTACCATTATTTATAGTTCATGACTGTAATTAAAGCGTAATATGGTTAGTGATAATTTGGCATAAGTGATAGATACGATCTTCTCCTTGAGTATTATTTTGATAAAAGAATAATCCTAAAAAAAAAAATCCGAAAATAAATCGAAGCGAATTTTGATCAACAAATTAAAATCGCTTCGGAATATTTCGTACACAAACTTAAATGATGCTTTTTAATTTATTCATTTAAAAGATTAAAGGTAAGAAACTTTATAAATCTATCAATGTAAAATAGATATTTTTAACACACATATACACACACGCATATATATATATATATATATCGATTACGTCCAATTATAAAAATTTATTTCTGGAAGGAAAGAAAGAAAGAAAGAAGAAAAAAGAAGAAGCAAAGAAAAATAAAAAGAAAAGATAAGTATACCCTTTTTCTCAGAAATGTTTTTTCTAACATAAGTTTTAACATAAATATTAACGTATAAAATCATCGAAGCAAAAGGAAAGTCGTATCTACGAATAGGAACACATCAAAGAGGATGATAGAGTGGCAAGGTCGGAGATCGTGGAGAAAAAAAAGGAAAGAGTCGATAAAGTTCGAGGGCGAGCGAGGGATCTCTCTCTCTCTCTCTCTCTCTCTCTCTCTTTCGATGGAAACGCGCGATGGAATGAGAAGGTAAATCACTCCGATGACCTCCGATCGGAACTATATTGGTGGGACGGTCGCGGTGACCCTCAACCCCTTGCTATCACCTCGTTCTCGAGCAAATCGATGCAAGAGTACAGTGTCAATGTCAGTACTAGCGGCTGGACGAAGAGGGAATTCGATGAGAGGGTTGTTGCTCAGTTAGTAGAGAGAAGGTGGTGGCAAAACTGTGTGTGCTGTTGCGTCAAACTGACGTCAATGCAACCCTCTTGCTCCGTCCATCCCTCGTTACAACCTCTTTTACCCCACGACCCGTACTTTTCTCTTCTATTCCTCTCTCTCTCTCTCTCTCTCTCTCTCTCTCTCTCTCACTCTCGATTTTTATCTCTTACTATCTTTCGATCGTCCCGTCTTTGTCTACCACCATCCTTCCCCCTTCCTTCCTTCCTTCCTTCCTTCCTGCCCATTCCCCTCCTGCAAACTGAGACTACTCGCGGAGGCCTCGTTGACTCTTCGAGCGAGAGAGCCGGACACTTTCGTTCCACCCAACCTGTTGATCTATCCAAGAATAAACGCGATCCCTCGTTATGGAAAATACCAGTATCGTAAGCCGAGAATACACATACGATCGATTCGCACCTGTCGACCTGTGTGTAGTATCCCAAGATGGTGTAAGGGAAGGAGGAGGATACCCCTCCTGGAAAGGTTTTCTCTTATAGAAAAGAAAAAAAAAAGAAAAAAAGATCGAAAGGAAGAAAAAAGAAAAAGAAAGAGACGAAAAAAAAAAAGAAAGAAAAAAAGGGAAAAAAGAAAAAATCACAAAAGAGAGAAGAGAAACAGTCTCGATCAGCCCCATTGACTGGAACTGACCTTCATCGATTATTATCGATTAAATAATACTATCGACCGTTCGAACGCTACACGAAGACTCACGGTCTTAAGTCCATTATTTGTTTCGTAATTAATTGAATCGAAATAAAAATGTAATAAAATCGTTGGCCCAGTCACATTGACAAATATTCTATTGGATTATTCTACGTTCATGGTGAACGTTCAAGAAATTGTTAGAAAGCTCTTTTGATAATTGCTTTTAACCCCGGCATAGATTGCGAAACGAATTCCTTTAAAGTATTACGTATTTACATATACTCAAGGTAAACATTCATTCTTCGAATGAAACTTGGATGCGCTTTCTAATTAATTCGACTTGGGCCATTTTATCGTTTATGAAAATAAGTATTATTAATCGTTTTAACGAACAAATTATCGAAATTATTTTATCGTTTCCCGCAAATTGGATTGTCCCATGTAATCCTTTTTCTTTGTTTCTTTCTTCTTTTTCTTTTTTTTTTTTCCCCTTCCTATATTAGATTTTATTACTCCCTTCTTCTTTTTTCCCACCACCCTGTCACATCCCACCCCCCATCAATTTCTTCTTTGTTTAAAATCTACGAACAAAGGACGTCCCCCAAACTACTACGTGATCCTGACATCAGGTACCAGCATAAGAAGAGGAGTCGACTCTCGGGTGTCGAATTACGAAACTTGGACGTTCCCTCTATTTCGTGCAAGGCTTGAGTTCGGTGTCCGCGCTTCTTTCGGGTGGTCCTACGTGGCGCAAAAAAAAAAAAAGAAAAAAGAATCTTGAGGTTTGCGCCTGACTAACGGGTTAGCGAATATCGAGCATTTGAAGAAGGTTTTCGAAGTGGTTTGGAGGCTGCCGTCGAACAAAGTAGACCGAGAAAATTCAATACCACCGATCAAGGTGGTGATTGCAGTCCGTTGCGTTTTTGGTGCCTACAACTCGACCACCTGCTCTCTCTCTCTCTCTCTCTCTCTCTCTCTCTTTTTCTCCCTTTTTGCTCTTTCGACCTGCTGTCGCCGTAGAGAGGTAGCTTGAGGTCGTTGCACGTCGAACGAAATTTTGCGATCTCTTCGACGATTTTTACAAGAAAGAGAGAATTTTACTTTTCAATATATATATTTCTCAATGAACAAAATCAATCACCCGATACATATTTTGTATTTTCTATAGATTGATATAAATTCTTGCGAATGTATGTCTCTCTCTCTAAAAAAAAAAAAAAAAAAAAAAAAAAAAAAAAAAGGGGGAAAAAAAGAAAAAAGAAGAAAAAAAAATTTGCAGATGAAACTCCTCGAGAAAAATTGTGTTCGTTTTTTTCTTTTTTTTTTCTTTTGTTTTCTTCTTTTTTTTTCCCCTCAACAAATAGGGTAGAGAGAAGTCGGAAGGGTTCAACGAAGTTAAATTCAATATCGAACAACGGTCTCTCGCGCGCCTGTGTCGTACTTGCGTTGGGTTCTCGTTGGGGCTTTTCGAGGCCACGAGCCAGCTGCTCTTCGGTAATCCAGTCGAATCGAGGTCGTTGCTCGAGACACAGACAAGAACTTATGAGACTTGGATCACGAGAAGCTTTCTTTACTACGACGTTAACTTACGCTATCTTTCTTTCTTTCTTCCTTTCTTTCTTTCTTTCTTTCTTTCTTTATTTCTTTATTTCTTTATTTATTTATTCATTTATTCATTTATTTCTAAAGCCAATCGCTATAATAAATTCGAACATTTAGAATATTACATCGGATAAAGAAGAACGAAAAAATGAATCCTATTACAATCACTTAAATATTAATTATGATTAAAGAAAATCTTATCTTACGAAATAAATGTTAAAATTAATTTGAATTATTTGACGGAATGTTTTATCAATTTTTCAATTATCATGTCAATGATGAAATGTGAGAAAAGATTTTCTAAATTTTATCTAAGGCACATGGAAATGTCATAATATGTTAAATTATTGAATTTAACGATTATACATAACGTAGGAAAAAGAAATTGATTTACTTGAACAATTTGAGTAACATCAATGAAATAAGGAATCGTCCTCCGTTTAATTAATGGGTCACTATCATTTATATACCAGAGAGAGAGAGAGAGAGAGAGAGAGAGAGAGAGAGAAAATGTCGAACTGACCGGCTGTCGCGACTTCACCATAAGAACAGAAGCACATACACCGACGAGAGCCAGGTGTGTTCACACCCCGTTCGTGCGTTTGGCACATGACAAGCGGGAACATATTTTGCCCCTTGTGTATGTAGGTCAGCAGCCATACCATAGAGAGTTATAATATTCCGGGCCGCATCTACAAAAACTTTGAGAATCATAATAATTATGAAATAAATAATTCAGATTATGAAAAATGAATCTATATTTAACGTTAATAGTATATATTTAAATATACGTAATCGTTTAACAAATATTAATTAATTAATTATTATTACATTTTACGTTATCTAAATTGTTCATAATAATTCTTTTAAAAACAATTTATATCTATATCTATGTGTCGAATTATTTATCATTAAAAATATTATTATTATTCGAGAGAATATTTGATCTAAACAATTTTATGATTAATAAGTAAATGGAAAATTGAGAAAATTTTGAATCTTTAAGTACAACCCTGTAGTAGTCGTAATAAGAGTTTCGGTAGAGCAGGTGTTACGAAGACACGCTATATATGTATGTATGTACCTACACTTTTACGAAAGCACCTGCCCAAAGATACAAAATTAACATACGCGATTATAATAAAAGCGAAGAGGATTTTTAAAACAAAGCCGATTACGTTATCTTGTACAAACGATTAATTTTAATGTTTAATTACCGGGATACCTTAAGTTTCATTATAATATAAAATATTTCTCACTTCACTGTATTAATATTGATAACATTGACTTATCCTTTTGTACGTAATATCGAATAATCATTTATATTTACTTACACATATATATATATATATATATGTATGTATGTATATATATTTAATAAAAAAAAAGAAGAATATTAAACAATCTTATTATGAGAACGTATTAACAATTGTATTTACTTATAACGAATGCAACATATTTCTTACTAATACGAATCGAATAAAAAGTTTCAGCTGGCAGTAATTATCGTTTTGTATTCTATGTAATATTAAATTAAATAACAGTTACAATATGGAATATCTGAAAAGGGACATCTAAAAAGGACACACAAGACGAATACTTTGAAAATCTTTCATTTTATAGTTTGTTACGTATCCTTTTTTTTTCTCTCTTAAAATTCAAAAGAAAAAAGGATAAAAAGAAAAGAAAGAAAGAAAGAGAGAGAGAGAGAGAGAGAGAGAGAGAGAGGCATATAAAAAATAACATAATTCACGTAACTAATAATTGTCGATCGCGGTCGCACCTGCATCTTCCTTGTCCAAGGTCCATCTATTTGATCTGCGCACGCGTCTTCAAGGCAACGAATAAACGAAAGAAAGAAAGATCGAAAGAAAGAAAGAAAAAAAAAAAAGAGAAATCGTCCTTCAAGATCCAAGATCCATTTATCGGTTCGATCGTTTCCTTTCGAAGCGAACGATGAACATCTTCTAAATAGATCAACTGATCTTTCAAACTTCTCTAATAAGTATAGCCTTCATAAAACGAACCTATAGATATATCTTGGTCAAAGATCAAAAGACAAAGAGAATAACAATAATAATAACAACAACAACAACAACAACAACAATAGAAAACGTACGTTCTACTACTACTCTTCGTGCTTCTTCTACTTCTTCTCGAGACACAACTAAAAACAACCTAATCTCTCGTTGATCCTTTAATAAAAGAATCATAAAAAAAAGATACCCTTTTACATTTGGTTATATCGTTATATCACGAGCCAAGGGAGATATAACTTGTGTGACTCGTAGAAGATCACGTAGCTTTTTCAAGGTTAACCATCGTAATATTCTTATATTCTAAAAGAGAGAGAGAGAGAGGGAAGGAGGTAAAAAAAAAAATGTTGAAAAAAACTTTTTAACTCCCTTACTTTAAAATGCATTTATACCTGGATAAAATTATTCAAGAGTCCCTTCATCTCGTTGACGTGAACTCCAAGTTACACTTAATGAAAAGAAAATAATAATAATAATGTTCCGAGATGAATTAGAACGTTCGTTCCAAAATGATAAAAGATAATGGAATAAATTTAACGCGCTATAATCGGTCGAATTTCGATCGATGGGTTTAACGTTTTTACTTTATGTTCTTTTTCTTTTTTCTTTTTTATTTTTTTCTTTTTCTTTTTTTTTTTTGTTTTTTTTATTATTCCTTTTTATCTTCTCCTCCCCATTCCTTCATTCAATTCCTATTCGTGTCCTTTCGTTCGAGTTCCCCTTTATGCCACCACTAGGAAAGACGAAAGTGCTACACTTAATTTACTTAGTAGTGAGCAAAAGCGCGAGGCAAAATTAATTAACCCATTAACTCTTCCTCCGCAGTCGGTGAATATTCCTAAAAGCGTTACGGCGTCGAAAAGCTATTTACGACCGAGTTCGGAGCTTTTGATCAACCTTCCCCGAAGTAAAATATTTTATTTAACGATATATATATATATATATTTTATGATATATATATATATATATATATATTTTATGATATATATATATATATATATATATGTATGTTTATATCTATATATTGATTTTCATTCGTAGAGAAGAGAAGACCAAGGAAGTATAAAATATCCGAAAGTTATAGATAGAGAAATATAAAAGCTAGCGACATCTAGCGTTCTATTTCGCGTTTGATCTTTTTAATTAATTAATTAATCGATGACGAACATACTTTTACGAGAATTACGAACGATACGTAGATAATCATTAACTATTATTTCTCTCAGATGGGGAAGGGGGAGAACGTCAACGTTTTCTTCTTAAAGGCGATACAACTTGCACCGAACGTAACTCAACGAAAAATCATATCAAAGATCTATCGGTATCGTTTCGTTATTAGGAATGGACACGTAAAGAAAAGGAGGAAGAAAAAGAAAAAGCAAATCTTAAAAAAAGAAAAAACATGATTCCTGTGTATACTTCTTTTTCTTTTTGTTTTTTTTTCTTTTTCTTATTTTTCTCTATTCTTTTTCTTCTTCTTCTTCTTCTTACATGCGACGAAACGAAACTCTTTTAACGAAACTTCCTGAAATAATAAGGATCATAATAATTAATAATAATAATAATAATAATAATAATACAAGAGTCATCCTAGAAATATTTCGATTAGGTCGTCTCGTTCGAAAAAATCGATGCGCTGTATCGAATCGAGCGGAAATTGAAAGTTAACCCTCGTTAACATTGGACTCCCGATGTCTTCTCTCTCAGAGATGACTAATAAGATTCCCCCTCCTTCCCTCCCCCCACTCCACCCACCCTTTTGTATTCTTTCTGATGACATTAAAAAAAAAAAAAAGAGAAAAAGAAAAAAAAAGAAAGAAGAAAAAAGAAAAAAAAAGGAAAGGAAAAAAAAAAGGAAGGCAAAATACTTCGCGATGAGTAACGTCGATGTGTCATCGTTTTTATAAAATACTCGAAACAACGAATAATCGTCTCGAAATGTCAATTCGTTCTTTCAGGAAATACTACTAAATGAAATCATTAAAATCATTACATCTAATTTTCATTGGATCACACTTATTTCATTCAAGAATCGTATAACAATCAATATTGCAATGTATTTTGCTTGCACAAATCGTTATTGCATCTTGTATTTTATTTTACGGAGAACTTTATATACGTGCAAAAATATTCTGCACTTCCAATATATATATATATATATGGGATATGCGATATTTCCAAAAAATCATCCTAAGCACGTGTCCTCGATCGGTATATATATAGCTAGTAATATTTCACGAAGAACGATTGTCCTCCATCCATCAAATGCGGCTGTCGTTAACGGGAAGTATTATTAATTCTCTCGTCAGTAGTCGATTTCAAAGAGGGGAGACACTAATTTCGCGGGCTTTCGTGGCGCCACGATAAACAGGCCCGTCGTCATAAATTAATTGTCAGTGCTTATAATTAACGTGGCCACGGCCCCCGTCTTCCGTGTAATACTTATTATGTCGGTAGTAATTTTACACGCGTCATTTTAAAAAGGCCCACTCTCGTAAGCTCGTATAAAACGGTCTTGTTTTATGATCGAATTAACTATCCTCTGACTTCCTCTCTCTCTCTCTCTCTCTCTCTCTCTCTCTCTCTCTTTCCTTCCTTCTTCTTTTAATAAAGGAATCTAATGACGCGGAAGAAAATTTTCCTCTTCTGAAGAAAAATAATCACAGTTAATAGAAAAAGAAAAAAAAAAAAAAAAGAAAAAAAAAAAGAGAGAAAAAAAAACGAGAAGGAAAAATTGAAAGAGCGCAATTAAAGCCAATAAAATTTTTCGAGGACGTTAAACTTGACCTTAAGACACCGAATAAGAATCGATAATTGGGCTCAGTAAAAAAGCAACGTGTAATAAACAATTTATACGATATATTTCGAGATATCATTCAAACGAGCTTTTCATTCAACATATATAATAAACTATTCTCGATCTCCCATCCTCTGGAATATCGTATATTTTAATCGAATTAATAGAATAAAAATTTAAATAATAATAATAATAATAATAATAATAATAATAATAATAATGAGAAAAATATCAAGTTCGAATTAAAAATAAAAGATCGAGGATATTCAATAACAATCAACGAGAGAGAGAGAGAGAGAGAGAGAGAGAGAGAGAGAGAGAGGGAGAAAGGTCATGGGGAAAAAAATAACACATACGGAAAAAATGAAACAATCAAATAAAAAACAAGATAAAACGTGTTCGAGCCGTTGGATAGGAAGGAAAATTTTGATAAAATGTCAAAAGTACGTAGCTGAGAGAATTGTCATGACAATCATTCGGGATAAAAATCTAAATAGAGATTAAAAAGAAAGGAAAAAAAAAAAAAACAAAAAAACAAAAAAGTCAAGTTCAAATCAAAAAAATAAAAGTGAAAATCAATGACGATCGACGAGAGAGATTTAGAGTGAAAAGAACAAAAAAAGAAAAAAATAGCAAGGCAAAAAAAAAGAGTTACAGAGAAAAGATGCAGGAAAACGGATACGAAGAAAAAAAAAAGAAAAGAAAAAAAAGAAAAAAATAGATAAAATATATTCGACTTTTTTCAAAGCAAAAGAAGGAGAATAAAGTTTGATAAAACGTTTAAAGGAACTCAGCGAATTGTCCTGGCAAATCGTTCGACGAGCTGTAAAGACGACGTATGGGTTCAATACGCGTGGGTTGTTGCACCGGCTAGGATGTTGGATCGATACAGCTTGCACTGGGGATGCAGAAGCCAGCTAGCAACGGTCTCTCTTCTCTCCCATCCTAACCATAGCAACAGGCAGCTATTTAAGCTTGTCAATCGTTCGCTCTGCGATCCTTTTCTATGGTACGATCGATACGATTATCCAAAACTCTTACGGAGGACTTTTATATAAAATAATCGCATTCCTAGAATCATATTATGGATTAATACAAAATCCAAAAGTTCCTTTCTCAACTGACTTTCGATCAATTTTCATCCTTATTATTCTCTCTCTCTCTCTCTCTCTCTCTCTTTCTCTTTCCTTTTTCTTACGATTGGCATACAATCAATAAAGTTCTCTCCATTGTTCGAAACTTAAAAGGAGTGAACTTTTACTAATCTTTTGATATCACCCACGCAAATTAATTATTAATTATTCGAGATTATTCAAAGGATTAATTATAAGGCTTTACTTTGGAAAATTTTTCAACAAAAGTTGATCCATTCTACCATGAAGTTTATTCGATAAACAATTAATGAATTAGTTTGGGATAAATAAGAAAATTAAGTAAGTAAATCTCTCAATGTTTCTTGTCAACCACTTATTAATCTTGATTTTCTTCCTCGTGGTTACGTACCTTATATTACATTATCTACGCCTTAACCTGACCTTTAGAAATATTCGATTACTTGGAAACGCCCGTAGCGCAGACCTTACGACGTCGTCGCCATAATCCTGGACCTAGAAACTAGAGTTAACGGGGGAACTATGGCGAAGGTCAGAGGTTAAAGGTCATAATGCATCCAATTCTCTTTGCTTTTATCCTTTCGACGATATCTCCAATGTGAAACGATATTTCGTTTCGTTTTGAAATACATTCAGGGTGAATATAATCCCTCGAAAAAGGGAATTATACGATATGGTATGGACAAAAAAAAAAAAAAAAAAAAAAAAAAAAAAGAAAAGAACAATTTATACGACAAATAAATATTTTACTCTAACAACGTACTCCTTTACTACTCACTTTTACGACTTTATATTTTCTTTCAACAGAGAAAAGGAAGAAACGAAAGAAAGGAGGGAAGGAAGGAAAGAAAGAAAGAAAGAAAGAAAGAGATTAGAAAAAAGGAAGGAAATATATCGCGAAAGATACGAGTGCGAGTGCGCGGCCGTTGATAAAGGTTTTCATGATTTTCAGTAGTACGAGCGTAGGAATGATCGGACGGAGGAGGGAAGGAGAAATCGTTTTAAAGCGGATTAAAAAAGAATCGGTGGTATACTCGATATACGTTCGTTCGGTTGAGTAAACCTTAACGTGCTAAGGTCGTTATTACGAAAAGAGCTCCGTGGACATGGCCTATGATTAGGGAGGATGAGAATGGAAAATCTTTGTGCGTCCTTGACACGAGTATCAAATTTTTTGTTGCGATTAAAAATGCAAAGGAAAAAAAATAATACATATACATATATATATATATATATAAATATACATATATAGAAATGAAAAGAAAAGAAAAAAAAGAGAAAAAGAAAATTGGACAACGATGTGCCATTGATAAGTCGGAAAAGGACAATATATAGTCGCTCGAAATTTGTCTCGTGAAATAAGGAAAGAAAGGATGTTGGTATGGTAAAAAGAGAGAGAGAGAGAAAGAGAGAGAAAGAGAAAGAGAGAAAAGTATAGGGAGTAAAAGGGTCGAGAGAGCGAAGGTAAGATCATTTTCGTCCCTACACGACCTCCAAAATCGTCCGAGAGCACGCACGTGCCACGAGTATTTCTCTCAAGGACGAAATATCTTCGGGCTACGTAAAAGAGAGAAAGGAATGAGAGAGTGTATGAGAGAGAGAAAGAGGGAGAGGGTGTCCCTTCTATTCGCTAAGGGATACCATTGGGAAAGCTCGAAAGATTTGGATCTCGATGGGATTCGAAGTAAAAGAGAAAAGCGCTTCGTTAATCATGCCGTCCGTAAAAAAAAAAAAAGAAGGAAGGACCATCCCTCCTCTTTCTTCTTCTTCCCCTCGTTCGTCCTCGTCTTTTTGAAGGTAGACAAATGCGAGAGGTTAAAGTTTTATTGGCTTATCGAACGTTTATCGAGGGTTCTATGACGAAAATTTAACCGATCGAAGAACGGAACTCGCAAAGCTGACAAGATCGAGTAGACGACGACGACGACATCGATCAGTAATGTTGATCGAGAGATTCGATTTATCGTTTCGTTCCCGATGGACATTCTAGTATCAAATGTAGACGTGTAGATATGTATGTACTTATGTATGTAATATATTCATATATATGTATATATATATATATATATATATAGAGAGAGAGAGAGAGAGAGAGAGAAAGAGGCTTAGCCATTTAAATGAGAACATCTAAATATTTGATTCTCGATATTCTTCAAGTATATATCCAAAAATCTTTGTCGATAATCATCATTCACAATTACTCCCATTTAAAATTTACTTTATAAACATTTTGACATTAATTAACCTTTAATAAATTCATTCACTCATTAATCCGCTATAAAGAAACTCACATTTACATTTTAACTGAGACATATATATATATATATATATATATATATATATATATACACATACGTACGACCTTGAGCGACTAGCCAAAAATGTTCCGAATGATCCTCTCGACGCAATGGTTAAAGTACCGAGTTAACAAGACGAACCTTCGTGTTAATAAAGAAAGAACGTCCGTCGTTTACTTATACTAAGCTTAACTTTCATCCACTCGACGTTTTCCTCGATCCATTCGCTTTTTTTACATTCTCTCTTCTTTAAGGGGGAAAAAAAAAAGAAAGAAAAAAAAAACTCGAACTCGGCTTAACGCGTTCAATCGCACTTTCGTTCGTTGGAAAAGATTGTTGACGAGGTTGGCTCGGTTAAGAGGTCACCATTTTTTTTTTTCCTTTTTTTTTTCAATTTTTCCTTGCGTTGATAGGCCTCTCTTTGATCATCTACAAGTGAGCTAGATGGATGAAAGGGAGAAAGAGAGTGAGAGAGAGAGAGAGAGAGAGAGAGAGAAAGGTGACCGTATGTTATAAAAGCGTATGTTACGCAGTCAGGATTATGCTCGTGAGACGGGTCAGGGGCCAAGGTTGTGTTTAAAGTTGCCCAAACTATAAGCGGTAACACGCAGATAAGCCCAACTGTCCAATTTTCTATTCATTCAGTAAAAGCTCGTAGTCGAGCATTTTGCCGAGCGTCTACTTGCTGTTCTCACGCGTGTTTCAAGAAGAGAAAAGGGAAAAGAAACAAAGGAAAAAAAAAAAAAAAGAAAAGAAAATAAACAACAACGAAAAGATAAGAAGACAAAAAAAAGAAAGAAATAAATAAAGAAAAAGGATATAAAATTCGTCGTCGAAAGAAACGTACGAGGTATATAAGAGTGAGATTTTTTGTTTTCCTTTTTATTATTTCTTGTTTTCCTTTTTTTTTTTTTTTTTTTTTTTTTTTTTTTTTTTTTTTTTTTTTTTTTTTTTTTTTTTTTTTTTTTTTTTTTTTTTTTTTTTTTCAAATAGAAGACACTCCAGTAAATGTCGAGCCTGATATGATATATTTGACAACGCGTTCGTCATCGAATCGGCGATTATTTGACCGAGGTCATTTGTATGCTAAAAGAAAAAAGACGTTCACGATATTCATACGTATCGCATAAGATTTTGCTGGATATAACATTGACATGATATCGTTAAAAGCATTCATCTTTTAAACACATTTATCATGGGCTTCAACTATTATCGTTAACTACTAGATAAATAAATCGTAATAAATAAAATGTATCGAAATAATAATGAACGATAGAAACGATTCGTATAAGCATCCTTTTGCTGATTAAAAAAACTCGATAATCCAATATTGTAACTTTCAACAACGCGCTCGTGCAAATCGAAACAAGTTCATTATCGAGAAAAAGTCATCCGCAAAATTCGTATCCCCACAATATAGGACTGTTTGTTAAACTAATTAACTGCATTTTTATCCATTGTAAAATCTAACAGGCGTGAAATAAAATAGAAAAAAAAAAAAAAAAAAAAAAAAATAGAAAGAAAGAAAACCAATGCTCTCGGGATGGCATCGATTACGACGCGAGGGGAAAAAAGATAGAAGGAGAGAAAAAACAAATAAAGGGGAAACAAAAAAACGAAGAAAAAAGGAAAAACAGAAATGAAACATATAGAAAACGAAGCATTTCTTAACAATTACGAAAATATTCGTTTTATCAAAGAACTGCTAATCGTTCTCAAATTGTTGGTTTAAGCGCGAACGCATCCATGAGAACAAAGTCCAAGGTTGGACGTAGTTGTCTAGTCATTCTCTTCCACTTCCTTCTCCTCTCTCTCTCTCTCTCTCTCTGTCTCTCTATCTCTGTCTGTATTTGTCTAACTCTATCTCTATCTCTATGTCTCATGACCTTGAACCAGGCCGCATGGAAAAAACAAGCTAGTGACAATCGAGTCGTTATCGGTGGTCGCGTGGCGTAAATAAACGACCGAGAAAGGTGACGTTAAAGCTAAAATACATACTAACTTACTTAGTTACATATAACGATAACAATGATGGAAGTGGATATGAGGAAGAACTTCGTTGTATGTATGTATGTAATCCGGAGTGTACGAGGAACGTAACTACTTCGTATTATTCTTTTTACGATTAAAAAGAAATGAGAAAAGATGACAAGCGTAAAACTTTATATGAAAGGTAACGACGTAATAATCGTCGATCGGTTTTTTTACCGTGGAAAAAAAACAACAACAACAATAACAACTTTGATAAGACAGTCTATCTCCTTCTCTCTTTCCCTCTCTCTCTCTCTCTCTCTCTTCGTTGTAAACTATGATAGAGAAGTACTCCAAAAAAAAAAAAAAAAAAACTATATCATACGATCGTTTCGTGGAAGGATTCGTTGCGTGAAATTATAAAAATTGTCTTGTTCTCTATTGATAATGATTTATAATCTCAATAAGGAAGAGAATTGATTTGTAAAAGAAAGAAAGAAATAAGAAAAAAAAAAAAAATTTGTTAAACAAAAAGAAAATAATAACGATCGACAATAAATGAGAACAACGATAATAACTTAAGCGTATTCAATAAATATTCAATTTTTCCAAAGAAGATGAGAAATGTTATGTCATTTCTTGTTATGTTATTTCTTAATCAAGATTCCGGAATTGATATTCGTAATTCGTTAGTAAGATCACGTGGATAAGATGCACGTGAATCTTATTGACGAACGTCTAACGTCATATCTCGGACGTCCGAGCATGCAATCGGAGTACCTACTTATTTAGTATATACTACCTATGTACATATCTATCTATGTATGTATGTATGTATGTATATATATATATGTATCAGAATTTAAAATTTCTTAAGAATTTTCTAGCGATGTCGTCGATTAAAATTTAACAATTTGATCGAATAATAATTATAATTAATTAATTGTTCGATTTCTTTGCATTCTCTTTTTTCTTCCTATCGTTAGATACTATAAATAATATATATTTTCCATACCTTCCAATTCTCCATTTCAATTAATGATTCAAATCAATTTCATTTGACGAAATTTATGGTAATCATGGAGAATCAGGTATACACATGTATATATATATATATATATGAGTAAATAAATAAGTAAATAAGTAAGTAAGTAAGTATGTATGTATGTATGTATGTACATATGTATCTCGGAATAAAAATATAAAAGAAAAATAATGGAAGATGAACATCAAGCTGTGATAAATCGACGCATGTGTAAAGGGCGAACACGTGTACATGTAATCAAAATAAAAAGAAAAAGAAGGGGAAGAAAAAGGGAAAAAAGAAAGAAAGAAGAAAAAGAAGAAGAAGAAGAAGAAGAAAGAATTAGTAATGATCGCGTTCGATCGCGTGATCGTCAAAGCTACTCTCATATATGTGCGTGTTTGTGTGTTTGTGTGTGTGTAATCTTGATCACGTGTTCGAAACATATGCATGTATGTACATATATATGCATACACTACGTATACGTATCTCTGTTACCGAAGAAACGTGCGAAGGACGTCTTCATCGTCCGCCACCTTGTCGAAGAATAGCTCGGTCATTTTCGAATGAATGACCAGAAGATCGAGAAATTCGATTCATCAATTCGATACTTCCGTCAACATATTTCTTACAATTACTTTTAAAGATATTCACAATTCCAAGTAAAGGAAAGGAATTTACGGAATTTGTTTTTATTCTTCTATTCATTATATCTTTCTTCCTTATTTATTTCTTTTTATTTTATTTTATTTTTGTTTTTTTCTTTTTCCTTTCTTTGTCTTTTTTTTTTCTTCTTCTTCTTCTTCTTCTTCTATTATCTCTAATACATCACTTCGAACGGAAATCCATTTCTTTTTTGAATTAAACAACGACGTAAGATACTCGTATACTTGTTTGTTTATTTTATCAATTATAAATACGAGATCTTTGATCTCATATTTATACATGAAAGAATATTCTACGTTAGACTATGTTATCGAAAAGCGAAACGTTAAATATTGAAAGATATCGATCGAATGAATTTCGAAATTTTTTTTGTAACATCAAAATATAAGAAGATTGTCGGCTTAGGTGAACGGTTATCAATTTCGTAGAGCCATGTACGCGATGAACAGTCAAGGACGTGGATCTCGTTTGAATATGAATTGCATCAATTAGACTCACCTTTATTCCCGACGCGTCTGTTTGTTCACTGATTGCCCAGAATTATAGTATGACTCTCGGTAGTGCTTCAAGTCTTTCTCTCTCACTCTCTCTCTCTCTCTCTCTCTCGCATCCATTTCAATTCCCGTTTCGAGGTCGAACAAGATCTTTGAAGGGCGATCAAGGCAAAGTCCGTCTCCGTTGCCATCGCCATAGCGAAACCAAAGAGCACCAGAGAACGTAGAGGAGTAACGCTAGACGAGAAGTCAAGGTTGACGCGTTTAACAACCTCCGAACTGACTTACTTTCGGGTTCTTCGAGCTTTCGAACGAACGAAATCGAAAGTAATGTTTCTCCGTCAATAGGTCACGCGCTATACCACTAACGTAACAAAGATATATCGTTACTTATATTGGAACGCGAGAAAGTAAGAAGAAAAAGAAAACAAAACAAAAGAGAGAAAGGAAAGAAAATGAAAAATAAAATAGAACTGCGACTTTATCGACGATCAATTATACGTTTTTTCCCCTTTTAAAAATTTTCCGATAAATTTCATCGAAATTTGAAAATATCGAATCTAATGTACGAACGTTTAGGATATGAAATCATTATAATGTATCATTACGTGATACATAATAATTTTTAAATAATTAACCTCATTGCGTCATTCCTTAAACATCGATATATATATATATATATATATATATATATATATATATTACCTCAAGTGAAAAGAAAGTATCACGTTCGGTAATTAACGCTCGAGTATTTCAAGGAAGTTGCGGTTTATGACCTCGATTGTTGCTTCCCACCGAACGAGGGAACATTACGTTACGAGCTCGGATCATTCTCGTCGATTCCGGTGAAATACGATACAGGACATTGTGGCCACCCTCTTGTAAATTTTATTTTGTTTGTCTCTTTTGTTTTCTTCTTCTTTTTTTTTATTTCCTCCATTCCTTATTTTACCCTTACTACGAATAAAAGTGTTACGTGGGTTGGAGGGGAGGATGGTAAAATCGATCCCACGGGGACGAAGTCGTGTGAGAATTTTTCTTTCGTTTTTATTTCGCTACTGCAGTCTCTCTCTCTCTCTCTCTCTCTGCTTTCGAAACAAAAAATAAGAAAAAAAAAAAAAGGAAAGAAAATTCGACGTATCGTAAGGTAAAAGCGTACGTCCTTGAATATCTCCTCGTACGAATCCTCGATCTCGAATGAAACTCGATTCTTTATATCGAAAAGCAACAAGGCGCATTATACGAGTACGATCTAACGATTAGATTCAAAGATTAGTAGTTGATCTGTAGGGGGCCTGGCTCGATGAAAGAAAGAGAAATGTGGAACATTCGTAACGAGCTATTAATTCGTATTATCCTTGAGGTAACGAGCGAGATTACAAGGCCAACGAAGGACACCTCTCACGTTGGTGAGAGGATAGCGGTATATCGCGTACGTCACGATGACCTCGTGATTCTTCGATCGATCGACCTCTTCCGGTAAAAGATGATAGTCAGAGAGACAAAGTGACAGACATATGAAGAAAGAGACAACAGAGGGAGAGAGAGAGAGAATTATCAGGTACTCTATTGAATATACTAATTAAAATCGCAAACGAGATTACATAAGTTACCGTTGCTATTTCCTTTACAAAAAAAAAAAGAAAAGAAAAGAAAAGAAAAGAAATGACAGGGCAAACTAAAAGATAAAAATTCATATGAAAAGTTGTCCTTCTTCGAAACGAACAAACTAAATGCATTCATCGGCGATAGAAAGAGAACGACATAGCGGATTTAAAGCATATTTATGCGGTCTCACAATCACGATTACGTAACCATCGTAGAACTGGAATAGCGGGAACTGGTCTCCGGCCAATAATTGCTGCGTCTTAATCGGTCGATGGTCGTCCTTCGGCGAGAGTGGTCTGAAAGAGAAACCCGGAGCTATCTTTCACGAACGCCTTCTTTATTTACGTTTCGCTCGCCAATCAATAGAGGGGAAAGAAAGAGAGAGAGAGAGAGAGAGAGAGAGAGAGAGAGAGAGAAAAAGAGGTAGATGACGTGACCGAGATCCTAGATCGCTTCCTGTACGATGATTGATACCATCGAAGAAGAAGAAGAAGAAAAAGAAAAAGAAAAAGAAAAAAGGTAGTAGTTTCCATAAATCACATAAATTATATGCGTTCTATTAAATTCTAATACTCGATTAATCTCCGTGATGTCTTTGCGAGATACGTAAATTAATTTCTCATAATTCCATGCTTCCGATTAATTTCGTTAATATAATATCATTATCGATCTATCGATCGATCTTAAGTGCATCATCGATTCAATGTATCGAACTCATTCAAACAGGACAATTCTCTTAGAAAGATATATATATATGCACGTTTCATCTAAGAATGTTTTAGTCCATTGTAAACGAAGAATAAAGGAAATATTGCGCATTCCCTATCCCCTTATCCCACCCCATCCTTCCCCCACGACCTTGTTTGTAACGTAACGACGAGCTAATGATTCGTCCTCTCTTATCTCATATGCAATGTGCAATATTAGAGGACAAAAAGCGTTTGGAAAACCTTCGGACCGACTAGAATAAGAAAATGTATTATATATCTCTTTGAACGAAATGAGCTGAGGCTTTTGTAACAGGGAATCTGCATCTGTCCTTCGTTTTATACATCGTTAATGACCTATAAATTCCAATAAACAGAACGTAACGTTAGATGGCACATTGATGTTACGCCTATTTTATTATGACCATGAAATACAAAAGCGAATGACTACCATTGTTGTCCTAGCAGTTAGTAAATAAATAAATAAATAAATAAATAAATAAATATATGTATACATTTATATTTTGCATGATTATATTTATAAAATATTATTTTTTAGAAAAAAACCTCATTGATATCGATTCGTCAAGAAGAAAGGAAGAAAGAAAAAAATTGATTAGGAAACTTTGAAGAACGTTCGAAGAATGTTTAACACTCGTAATTAAAAAAACGATTTAAAGAGTTTCTATAACAATTTTAAAAGTAAACTATGCATAGAACAAAGATAGATAGAAACAGAAAGAGAGAGAGAGAGAGAGAGAGAGAGGAACATATAAACGCACATATTTACGTACATAGAGAGAAAATATAGAAGAGGAGAAGTCTGGATAAGAGGACGGGCCGCTATGGAGAAACGATGACGTGCGGTCGTTTGACCCTGACTTTATTTATGTTTCCCCATAGCATTAAAGGCAGTTACACACGTGCTACGAAGGCCTCCCGTCTCCTTTGTCTACGCGTTTCGTTCAACCGGCCGAGCTAACAACCTCATTGCCATTGGACGTCGACGATGGCACGAGAGAGAGAGAGAGAGAAAGAGAGAGAAAGAGAAAGAGAGAAAGAAAAAGAGAGAGAAAGAGAGAGAGGGAGAGAGAGAGAGAGAGAGGGAGAGAGATTATATCGTTGTCCGTGACGCGACTCCGATAGAATGTCCATGCTAATTGAAACTTTTAATTATCTATTTAACTACTATAGTATTTAATGTAAAAAGAAAATCGTGAAAGGAAAGGAAAAAAAAAAAGTTATATCTATCCAATTCGATGAATCAATGAAAAAAATGTTCAATCGAGCAAACGGCCATGTAATTATGAATTATTTACTTATCCTACTTGCGTAAAAACTTTAAATAACAATTTTTAAGTCAATCGAAAAAAATATTTGATATCAATGAGAAAAGATAACGAAATTTCACAGATATCTACTTTCTACAAATATCTATTATTGAAAGTCTATCGAACAAAACCAATACACACCCTCAGATATATATATATATATATATATATATATATATATATATATGTATATGAATGAGTACATAGAGACATACGCTAGTTAATACGACAATTGACGTGCATTTGCGTCTAACAGAGAATACTTCTTACTTAGCGCATTTAACGCTCATTCGAACGAATACATACATAGATATATACATACCATACATAGAGATACATACACATGCGTTTCATCGTTCTTAATCTTACTAGAAATACGATTCAGTGAACCTTAAATGTCGATCTCAATATGTTTTTACATTCATCATAATTATTACTATCTTAATTGATTTTTATTACAGATTAAAAAGAGATAACGATAAACATGACAATTCGATGGAAAATGACAATAATTACAATAATAATAATAATAATTATTATTATTATTATTATTATTATAACGATGACGATGATAGTATATAAGGAAAAAAGAAAAAAAAAAAAAAGGGAAAGAAAGAAAGTAATAATCGTAAAAGATAAATTAACGACATAAAATAAGAAGAACGTGAAATGTTTTTACAAAGAGGAGGAGGAGCACATCCACTGTTTACAGGAACTCTTCCAAGGATATCGAAAAAGAGATCAGAAATTATTTTCACGGTTCGATTGTAACCGGGTTGACCTCTTTCGACGAAAACATAATGGGGCCCGAGTTAACCGTAGATATATATTGTAGGTATATATACGAAAATAGTCTATAGACTCACCCAAAAAGACCAGACGGAAATGGCCTCTAATCGAATACTTCCTTTACGATTTTCCTCTTAACAATGTTAACTCAAATTAACTCATGTCAAAATAAATGATTGCTAAGTATATATTTCTTTCTCTTTTTTTTTCTTTTCTCTTTTGTTTTTTTTTTATTTTTTATATTCCCGGCGATGATGTCATTACGTACAATATGTCACATATATATATATATGTGTATGTGTTTATATGTAAATAAATATTTATATATATATATATATATATATATATATATATATATATATATATATAATAAATATTTCATTATTCCTTCTTCATTTGCGCTCCGTTTAAAAGAAAATATTAAATATTTAAAATCACTATCACGAAATGATATCACAATATTCTCATACGACAAAATATTACAAAGACTTTGCGTAAGAAGATATTTAAGGATCTTTCCAATGATATTTCACTATCTATCTTTTCGAAAATTCAAGGTCCAACGGAGACCTTATCTTCTCTACTATAAATCGAATAAATAGAAATCTTTGAATTATGCA